>NC_043704.1:116290334-116292967 GCF_006229205.1 Suricata suricatta
TACAATATTACATGTCCCTCAGGGTGAATATTTGCTTTCTATAAACTATTGAGATGGGTAAATATTCCTTTGGTGAGTAATCAGAGCACTGTAATACCAACACAGAGCATCCTGTCTTCTATGTTATCAAATAAACATGATAAGCTTGGAATGCATCACAAGAAAGCACATTTAGCCAATACTGGGGAAGGATTTAAATGAAATATATTGTAGAATAAAGGCATTGGGAGAAATAGGAATTTTCTTTGAAACACTTTATTTCTTCTATTTCTTGACTATTGTGAAAGAAAGTACACCTTTTAAGGAGAGGCTGGCAAGGGAGATTTTACAAAAAGACTCATAAGAAAGATGCTAAGTCTGGTTTTTCCATGTGTTAAAATATAACTAATCTGTATCATCTCTTACAAATTCATTAGGACTTGCCATTAGCTATAAAGCAAAACATCTTTAATCAGAAGAAATCATGTTGATTCTATAGGTGAAACTGGAATGTTTTCTGAAATTACCAGTATTTGTATGTTATAATGTATGCATCTAGCTTTTGAGGATAATTAAATATCCCCAAATTCAGCTCCATCCTTCCAAAATGTTATGTGACATTTTTAGATTAGGTAGACATCTAAATGTCCCTAAATTATATTTTATGAAATTATAATCTCATATTAGTTCATTCTATGTTTTAAAATTCACAAAAATTTTTAATGTTTATTATTTTTCAGAGAGACAGAGAGAGAGAGAGAGAGAGAGAGAGAGAGAGAGAGAGCGAGCCAGGAAGGGGAAGAGAGAGAAGGAGACACAGAATCTGAAGCAGGCTCCAGGCTCTGAGCTGTCAGCACAGAGTCTGATGTGGGGCTTGAACTCATGAATCACAAGATCACAACCTGAGGCGAAGTTGAACTCTCAACCAATTGAGCCACCCAAGTGTCCCATTTAAATTTTTTAAAGTTTATTTATTTTGAGAGAGAGCGTGCACATATGCGGGCTGGGGATGAAGCAGAGAGAAGGGGAGAGAGCGACTCTCAAGCAGGCTCCATGCTATCAGTGCAGATCCAGGTTGGGGCTTAGTCTCACAAACTGCAAGATCAGGACCTGAGCCAAAATCAAGAGTCAGATGCTCAACTGACTGAGCCACCCAGGCACCCTTATCCTATACATTTTTCATAATTTTTCAACCCCTTTAAAACAATTAAATGCTTAGCCTAGCTGCTTTTTAGATAAATTTTATGAGAATATACCTTACTTTACTAAAATATTGGAAGAATTTGACCATAATATCTAAGGAAATCAGCAGTATATAAATTACTAAATTTATGGATACTTTTCATTTAATTATCCTCAAAAGCTAAATGCAAAATTCTAATATACTGGTACACATACATTTCCTGAAAAAAGGAACATTTTATCTTTTATTACACTTGTCACTTCATATAAAATTCATCGTGTTAGTATATACTATATTATATTAATACAAATTAAGAAATAAACAGCATAGAAGAAGATGGCAGAGTAGGAAAATCTTAAGTTCACCTCATTCCACAGATACAACTAGATAACACCCCCATCAGTGTAAATAACTCAGAAAATGGCCCAAAGACTGGCAGAACAGACTCTCAACAGCTATTTGTAGAGAAGAGGCCACATCAAAGAGGGTAAGAAGGGCAGAAATGTGGTCAGAAGCCAAATGACCCGTAGGACTGTCCATAGAAGTAAAGGAAACTATGGGTGTAAAGATGGGAGAGGACCAAACCCTACTCCAGGGACTGCAGACACAGGAAACCCCATGAAGAAGACAAATCCTTGTAACATTTGGCTTTGAAAACCAGAGGGGTCTAACAATCACTGGTGCTTAACACCTCAAACTTAGTACAAGATGTTATGTGGACGTATTGAATCACTATATTGTATACCTGAAACTAATATTATGCTGTATGTTAATTAACTGGAATTTAAATAAAATCTTAACAATATTAGATTTGGCTCTGGGGACCCATGAAGGCAGAGTTCCCACTCTTAAAGAGACAGTAAAACAAATACCCCCATGTAGACACAGTACAGAAGCATCAGTTTGAAAATATCAAGGCTATAGAAGAAAGAGTTATTTACTAATCTCAGAGTGTGTACTGAGGATATGGATCTTTATGAGACTTCTCCAAGAACATAGGAGCCCATGGGTGCCATTTCCCTCCACCTTTCAAACTAGCTCAAGGACATGTGCAGGAACGAGCACAATACCCACACTTTCCACTTAGCTTGCTAACACCATATTCCACCCCCACATTCTCTTGTGGATACAGCACCTCCAGCAAAACCTCAGCTCAGGTCTCCTCCTACAGTAGATTTGCAAAGTCTTCCAACACCAAGTCTCCCACTTCCGTGTTCTTCAGTGGATCTACCCCACTTCAATATGGCCATCCTTGGTCCTGGGCCACTGAAGTTCCCTGCCCACAGTAGCCCTGCACAAATCATGCTAATATCACATGTCCGCGGCCATTGTTTCTTGCACACTTGCTCCTTCCAGTTTGCCTGTGGCTAGAGCCCATCCAAAGTGGTGCCAAAAGCATGGCAGTGTTCAGGCAGCCCCAGCAGAAACCAGCATTTCAAAATTACTCTTGCCCCAGGGGGAAGGGAAACTA
>NC_043704.1:116293067-116301600 GCF_006229205.1 Suricata suricatta
AGCCAATGCAGACGACTAGCATGAAGGCAAAAGCAGTTCATCCATGGCATTAGGGCACACACAACACTTATAGAAGTCATTCCTGACGATCTAGGTTCTGGTGAACCAGAGACATTGCACTAAAGGATACTTCAGGAAAAGGGCTCACTTTCCTAACATATAGAAACACCTAAGAGTTAGACAAAATGGGAAGACACAGAAACATGTCCCAAATGAAAGAATAAGACAAAATCACAGTAAGCGAGGTAAGTGAGAATTTAAAGTAATGGTCATAAAGATACTAACTGGATTTAAGAGTGAATGACCCAAGACCCTCAACAAGAAGATAAAAAGAACCAATGAGAGATAAAGAACTTAATAATTGAAATTGAAAATACACTAGATGGAATAAATAGAAGACTAGAGGAAGCAGAAGAATAGATCAGTCACCATATAATCAATCAAGCTGCAAAGAAGAAACAAATGAATAAAAAATAAAAATAAAAAAGGACAGATTTCAGTGACACCACCAAGCATAACAACATTCACAGTATAGAGGTCCTAGAAGGAGAAGACAGAGAAAAGTGGGGCAGGAAATTTGTTTGAAGAAATAATAGCTAAAAATTTCCCAATCCTGGGGAAGAAAATAGAGCCACAGAGTTCCCTAACAAAATCAACCCAAGGGGGTCCACACCAAGACACACAGTAATCAAACTGGCAAAAACAACAACAACAACAACAACAACAACAACCCAGTAGTGATAAAAAGATAATTTAAAGGCAGAAAAAGAAAACAGATATAATACAGAGAAATATCCATCAGTCTATCAGCTGATTTTTCAACAAAACTCAGCAGGCCAGATGGAGTAGCATGATGCATTCAAAATGCTGGGGTGGGGGTTAGGTAGGAAATTCCTGCAACCAAGAATACTGTATCCAGCAAGGCTCTCATTCAGAATAGAAGGAGAAATAAAGAGTACCTCAGACCAATGAAAATTAAGGAATTCATGACCATTATACCAGCCCTACAATAAACATCAAAGGGGATTTTTTTAAGTGGAAAGTAAAGAGGATAAGTAGGTGTAAGAAAATCAGGAAGCACAAAAAGAATAAAATAAAATAAATCTACAAATACAAGTGAAGGGATTCACAAAATAAAAGGATGTAAAATATAACATTATACCTAAAATGAGAGGAGGGGAAGGAGTAAACAATTGGTGATTTCAGAATGGGTTCAACCTCAAGTAACCATCAACCAATTATAGTCTGCTATATGCATAAGATGTTTTATATAAACCTAATAATAACTACAAATCAAAGCCCATAATAGACATGCAAAAAATAAAGGGAAAGAAATCCAACTACATAGGTAAAGAAAGTCCGTAAACCTTGACTGAAGAGAGTAAAAGAAGAAAGGAACAAAAAATAACTATACAAGCAACCGTAAAATAAGTAACAAAATGGCAATAAGCACTTCCCCATCAATAATTCCTTTCTGCCTAGAAGAAACTCATTTCAGTCCTAAAGACACATTCAGATTGAAAGCAAAGGAATAGAAAAGCATTAATCACACAAATGGAAGTGAAAAGAAAGCGGGGGCACGGATACTTATATCAGACAAAACAGACATTAAAACACAGGCTGTAACAAGAGACAAAAAAAAAGACAGTATACAATCATAAAGAAAAAGTAATACATATTCTTGTCAAACATTCCAAAAAATAGAACAGAAAGGAAAGCTTTCAAATTCATTCTATGAGGCCAACACCACTCTGATACCAAAGTCAGATAAAGTACTACCAAACAAACAAACAAACTACAGATCAATATCTCTGATGAACATAGATGCAAAGATCCTCAAAAAAATATTGGCAAACCAAATCCAACAACACTGTAAAACAATCCTTCACCACAAGTATGATTTATTTCTGGGATGCAAAGGTCATCCAACATTTGCAAATCAATCAATATGACACATTACATCAATAAGAGAAAGAATAAAAACCATAAGATCATTTCAACAGATCCAGAAAAAAACATTTGACAAAGTACAATTTCCATTCATGATACAAACCCTCAACACAGTAGGTTTAGAAGAACATATAGCAACATAATTAAGGCCTTAGATGAACAACTCATAAGCTAATATCACATTTAATGGAGAAAAATTAAGAGCCTCCTCCCTAAGATCGAGAACAAGACAAGGATGTTCATTCTCACCACTTTTATTCAAGATAGTATTGTGAGTCTTAGCCACAGCAATCCAAGAATAAAAGGCATCAACGTTTTAGGAAGAAATAAGACTTTAACTATTTGCTGATGCAGGGTTCTATAAATAGAAATAGAAAACCCTACAGTCTCTGACAATAAACAGAACTGAACACTTAATTCAGTAAGGCCTCAGCATACAAAACCATATACCAAAATCTACTGCATTTTTATGCAGTAATAATGAAGTAGCAGAAACAAATTCAGAAAATATTTCCATTTACAACTTGCACCAAAAACAATAAAATTTCTAGGACTAAACTTACTCATTAAGGTATAAGACCTGTACTCTGAAAATTATCAAAAAAAACCCAACAACTGATGTTAGAAACTGGAGACAACACAAACACATAACAAGATCTGCTCATGGACTAGGAGAACAAATATTGTTAAAATGTTCTGACCACCCCATGCAGTCTACAGATTAATGCAATCCTTACCAAAATACCAACAGTATTTTTTAGAATAATCCTAACATTTTTATGGAACCACAAAAAAGCCCAAATAGACAAAGCAATTTTGAAAATGTTTAAAAAAGTTGGAGGTATCCCAATTTAAGATTTCCAAATATACTACAAATTTGTAGTAATTAACTCAGTATGGTACTGGCACCAAAATGGACTCATAGATGAAGAGAAAAAAATAAACCCACAATTATGTGGTCACCTAATATTTGATAAAGCAGGTGAAAATATGCTATGGAAAAGAGATGAGAGTCTCTTCAACAAATGGTGCTGGGAATACTGGACAGAGCATACAAAAGAATAAAACTGGACCACTTTCTTACACCATATACAATAATAAACTCAAAAGTCCTAGAAGAGAGCACAGGCAGCGATTTCTCTGACATTAGCCATCACAATATTTTTTTTAGATATGTGTCCTAAGGCAGGGGAAAATGCAAAAATAAATTATTGAGACTAAATTCAATTCAAAATGTTTTACACAGCAAAGAAAACTATCAACAGAACTAAGAGATAACCTACTGAATGGGAGAAGGTATTTGCAAATGACATATCCTATAAAGTGTTAGTATATATATATATATATTTCTGATATGTTGCATTAAATGTCTATTGTTCAGTGTTTTATTAATAATATTTTTCAAAATAGACATTAATATATTTATTTGAATAAGGAACTAAAGCTAGAATTTGTCTGAAAGAAAATAATGATGATTTAATCAATTGTTTTAAAATAGTTTTAAAATAAAATCTGATTTTATTGGGTTCATGATAGAAGAACATAAAAAATTTTGTCAACAATAGTTTATTGATTGAGAGTGACGTGACTGAGATGGTGGAAAGAAGCTTCCAGCAGTTACTGAAATTCTGATTTTGAAAATTAAACAGAGATGAGAGCACTTTTATGGGAATAGTAAATCAACAAACAAAATCAACATACAAAAATCAGTTGCAGAGCACCTGGGTGGCTCAGTGGGTTAAGCATCTGACTCTTGGTTTTGGTTTAGGTCATGTTCTCACAGTTTGTGAGATCAAGCCTCATGTTGGGCTCTGTGTTGTAGCTTAGAACCTGCTTGGATTCTCTCTCTCTCTTTCTCTTTGCCCCTCCCCTGCCTGCTCACTCACTCTCTCTCTCTCAAAATAAATAAATAAACTCTAAAAACACACACACACATAAAAGAACCCCAAAACCAAAAATCAGTTGCACTTTATTCTCTAATAATGAACTACTAAAAAAAAATAGAATACAATCTCATTTACAATCACATCAAAAAGAATAAAATACTTAGGCATAAATTCAATCAAGGAGGTAAAAGATCTGTAAACTGAAAACTATAAAATATTGATGAAGAAAACTCAGGACAACAAAATAAATGGAAATTCATCCTTTGTTCATTGATTGGAAAGAATGGAAAAATTAATGTTATTAAAATGTCTATACCACTCATATCAACTTGTAGTTTCAATATAATCCTTACAAAAATTCTGATAGCATTTTTTACCAAAGGAAAACAATAGTCCTAAAATTCACAGGGAACCACAAAGGATCCCAAATAGTCAAAGTATTCTTGAGAAAGAACAAATCTGGAGGTTATATAATACTTTTAATTACTAACTATATTATAAAACCATAGTTAATTAAAGCATTATGGACTGGCATAAAAACACACAATCCAATGGGGCAGAATAGAAAACTCAAAAATGAACCCACACAAATATGGTCAACTGATCTTTCACAAGGATGCCAAGAACACACTGTAGGGAAAGAATAGTCTTTTTAATAAATGGTAATGGGAATATTGGATAGTCACATTTAGAAAATGGACCCTTATTAGATATACCATATACTGAAATCAATCAAAATGATTCAGAGACTTAAACATTAGATATAAAATTGTAAAACTACAAGAAAATAACATAGGGAAGAAGTCTTTTGACATTGGTCTGAGGATTTATTTTCTGGCTATAACCTCAAAACACACACAACAAAAGCAAAAACAGACAAAGGAAATTTTATCAAACTAAAAAGCTTCCGCACAGCAAAGGAAATAATCAAGAGAATAATGAGACAACTATGGAATAGAAGATATGTATAAACCATATATCAAATCAGGGGCTAATATCCTAAATAATAAGGGACTCCTACAAATCAACAGCAGAAAACCAAAGAAGACATACAACTACTAACAGGCATATGAAAAGGTTCTCAATATCACTAATCATCAAGAAAATAAAAATCAAAACTATAATGAGATATTACTTCACACCAGTTAGAATGACTATTACTTAATAAAAAAAGATAACAAGCATTGGAGAGAATATGGAGAAAAGGAATACTTTTGCATTGTTGGTGAGAATGTAAATTATTACAGCCACTGTGGAAAACTGCATAGAGTTTCCTCAAAAAATTAAAACTAGAACTACCATATGAGCCAGCCACCTCTTTTCTGGGTATATGTCCAAAGGAAATGAAAGAGATATCTGAACTGCCATATTCATCACAGCATTATTCACGATAACTAAGATATGGAAATCTCCTAAGTGTCCATCTGTGGATGAATGGATTAATAAAATGTGGCATATACACACAATGGAATATTATTCAGCATTTAGAAAGAAATTATTCCATTTGTAACAACATGGATGAACATGAGGACATTATGTAAAATGAAAGAAATCAGACACAGAAGGACAAATACTGCATGATCTCACTTATATGTAGATTCTAAAAAAGTCAAACACATAAAAACAGAGTCACAAGGTAGTTGCCAGTGGATGACGGGTGAAAGAGAGGAGATTTGGTGAAAGGGCACAAAGTTTCAGTTATGTAAAAAAAATAAGTTCTGAAGATCTCATGTACAGCACAGTGACTTATAATTAATACTACACCATTGTGTACTTGAAATTTGTTTAAGAGAGGAGAACTTGTGTTCTAACCACACACACACATACACAGGCACAAATGGTTACAATGTGAGATAATGGATATGTTAAATAGCTTCACTGTGGTAATAATTTCATAATGTAACCATCCATGAAAATATTACTTGGTGCATGCTAAATATACACATTTTATTTGTCAATTAACCTAAGTAAACCTGAAGAAAATAGTTTGTTGGTGAATGGATTTAAATATTTCCTTTTAAACTCTTTCTGAGTACAGTGGTAAATATGGTGCCTCAAATTGAAAGAAAAAAAAAGCAGGAATTATTTATGCTCATTTGATAAGTCTCTAAAATTGTCAAAGTGAATAAATGAGTAACACATCATTACAAAACAGGTGTTTCTGCCCTTCTTTCATTTTGCCTTTGCCCTTGAAAATAACTTTTATGGATCCCTAGATGCTTGTGGAAAATAACTTCAATAAAATTGAGAAATGCTACATGACATTGCTATCCCTAAGCTCTTTCATTCCCATCCTCATATTTACTTAGCATTTACATCTATAAAAACAAAAATACAGGAATAGAATTAAACTTAATTCTGTCTCATTCTATGTATTTGCAGGTGAATGAATTATTTTTAGAAACCCTAACTCTATTCACCTCATTAAGAAATAGATTTCCAGTAACATTTAATTTCTTAATTTTAATTTTGTTCTATGATTTTTTTCCAAAATCAGGTAATATATGGTATAAATGTTGATTTTATTATGTCCTAATAATATGTATAATAAATAAGAGAGGGTATATTGTTTTTTTTATTATTCTTCCAGGGGAAATACAGGAAAAAAAAAGGTAAAGCCTACTCAGGCAAGCCATGTTTTAAAATGCATTAGCAGATGGTAGGCACATCATCATCATTCTGACTGGAAATCAGGAGACAAAGTCCTTTCCCCTGGCTGATTGTGGGCAGTTAAAGCTCAGTATAAGAAGCTTAGCTATATATATATATTACACACTGAGCCCACACAAAACCTCAAAGACATGCCTAATAGCAACGTATCTCTGGCTTCCATGATGGTGATCTTTGAAACATCTCTGGAAAATATCCTAATTATGATTCTAATGCCTCTTGTCCCACTCACAGCCCCGTGCTGTAGTACTGGCTGTTCTCTGGAGAGTTTTAGGCACTCAGCAGGGTCCCAGTGGTCCCAAATCCTGGCTGGCCTCGCTCCGCAGTGGCGTCAAGGCGTCAGAGCCTCTTGGCTCCTCTGGTAAGCAAGAGCAGAGCCCAGAATGAGCCTGTAGCCACCAACCTTCTCCCTTTTCGAGAAGAAGTATTGCGGTTTCTTGAGAAGTTGCTCTGTGCCGGAGGCTCTCACCGGGAGACATTGCACACTTGTTCAGCACTGCCTCACAGCTGCTTCTGTCTGAGGCTGCACGTGGCCCATCCAAGCCTCTACCCTTCAGTCTCTGCAGCCTGTCATTTCACTCACTGTGACCCCATTTGGTTTGTTCTGGATTTCCAGAGATGCTCCTGGAACCAGTTTAGCTTTGATGTGTCAACTTTTATTCTTTCACACTGAAGTGATTATTTTGGCTGCCCCGCTGAAATTCACTTTTAGTTATAGGCTAATGATTGTCATTTGTTTCCTAAGATAGCTATCCAGAAAAGACTACAGGACTGAAAGAGAGGGACACTTTTAAGACTCTTGAAATTTATGGACTGTTACAATATAGTTTGGAAAACTAGAGCCGTAAAGAAAGCCACAAGCAGGCCCAGCCCCGTGGTCTTCGTGGAGCTCATGCTTGGCCAGATCCCAACACCATCCTCATCACACTGCACTTTGTGCTTCTAAAATATAATGTCTTCACTTCCATGTCCCTGGGGAAAGAAGCAGCTTTGTTATTTGGCAAACACTTCTGGTTCTGAACTATTTACAGAATTGCTGCATTAACCTCCTGTTCCCCCTCACGCTTCAGGTGTCTAAATCTCAGAAATCGGCGAGTACAGGTTGAAAGGAAGGAAAAAGGATTATCTTGGTTCTGAACAAACAGGAATGCAGCCAATTTCCTCAAGTGAAAGGTGGCATGATCCTTAGTGAAGCTGTGTCAGCCAGTGACCCCACTGAGCACCAATGCCCCCCAAGGGAAGCAAGCATGCCAACTACACGGCCTCTCAGGCTTCCCACTGCAGATCAGGGCTGCTGATTTTGCTCTATGGAAGTTCAGGAATGTGAGACATCAAGGATGCAACCTATTATCTGTGACTACAATAGGACTTCTTGGTCTCCGGTTGCAGTGAAACATGGTGTTACTGAACAATACATATCTGCCTAAGAAAATTAATAAATACAAACAGAAACATGATCCCCATTCAATGCTCTCACCAAACTGTGACCTCATTTATTAAATATCATGTGATCAAATGGCTTGAAATATGTTTCTCATTATTGTTTGCAAATCTGAGGGAAAGATCATAATCTGTGACTTTTAGTATGTGGTTGCTAATGAAATGTATCAGACCTTCACAGTCATTGGCATTTCTAAGTATTGCTTGCCTTATTATTATTGATCTTTCTTTTCTTTTTTCAGAAATTCTTTCGATTTTTTTTTTTTTGAGAGAGAGAGAGCAAGCAGGGGTGGAACAGAGAGAGGGAGACAGAGAATCTGAAGCAGGCTCCAGGCTAGGAGCTGTCAGAACAGAGACCAATACCTGAATCAGAGTCAGATGCTTAACTGACTGGACTGAGCCAGCCAGGAACCCCTCAGGGATTTTCCTAACTGATGTATCTGACTTAAAATTATTCCTTTGGCAAGTTGCTTCCTTAGTTCACTAATATTTGGATCTAGCTTTTGAATTTACTTAGTAGTTCTAATTTTTTAATTAATTTCTTTGAAATTACTCATTTAGAATTATTTCTGCATTTTTAGCCTTAT
>NC_043704.1:116301700-116420735 GCF_006229205.1 Suricata suricatta
AAAGTAAATATAGATAAATTCAAAAAATATATTAAAAAATTAACAAACCAAAATACTAAGAAAATAATGAATACATTCTCATTAAATTAGAACAAAAAAATGCAAGCTGTATATTTTTAATATTTCTCTAAATGTGCTGACCACTATATATCAGAAAAACAAAGATTTCAGAGATATAAAAAATTGGGTTAATAAAATTGATTTTGGAGATTATGTGTCTGAGTTTTTAGAAAATCCTAGATAACTGACTGGAGAATGGTGGTAAAGGTGGTAGTTAAACAGTGTTCAAACAATCAAGAAGATGCACAGGACCCAAAATGATTCCATGGTAGAGTGAAATAAAAAGACACACTATAGAGCAAGGGCAATACAGTTATTCATAGTAGCTGACGGTGCTCATAAGAAAGGTTCAGCAAAGCCAAATACAGCCTCCAATGATTTTCCCTCTTAATGGTCACAGGGAAATACTTTATTTTTCAGATCTACTGTCTTGTGCACAAACATCTCAAAAATAATTCAACACAGCAGACACAGACATTACAAATCTACTAATTTTTAAGTCTCACTGGAAATAGTGAGGCATGGTATGATAAATTGCATATTTGGGTCAACATAGATGAGATGTATATTATTAAACATATTTAAGGTAAAAGTCAAAGCCAAGGTTACTTAATTTAAAATTATGAAAGGATTTTTAAGATAATTCAGGTCTACAACTCATAAAATTTACACATATGAAAAACACCACACTTATGGCTGGCCCACCATGCCCAGCAGGCTACAACGTGCAGAGCAGACACACCGAAACAGTTTATAAGAAGCAGACTGGGGGCACCGGTGTGGCTCAGTCGGTTAAGCATACAACTTCGACTCAGATCACGATCTCACAGTTTGTGGGTTCGAGCCCTGCATCAGGCTCTGTACTAACAGTTCAGAGCCTGGAGCCTGCTTTGGACTCTGTGTCTCCCTCTATGTCTGCATCTCCCCTGCTTGTGCTCTATCTTCTCTCTCAAAAATAAATGAATGTTAAAAAAGAAAGCATACTGATTCCCTTCATAAAAAACTAAATCTTTTATGTTTCATAATAAACATATTTATTGTATTATGAAGGACTGTCTCATTCTTTTTTTTTATTTTTAGCATTTATTTATTTTTGAGAGACAGAGAGACAGAGCATGAGCAGGGGAGGGGCAGAGAGATAGGGAAACACAGAATCTAAATCAGGCTCCAAGCTTCAAGCTGTCAGCCCAGAGCCTGATGTGGGGCTCGAACTCACAGACTGCTAGGTCATGACCTGAGCTGAAGTTGGACACTCAACCAACTGAGCCACCCTGGTGCTCATTCTTTATATTTAATCATCCAAATCTCCTTTAACTCTATTTTATGTACTTTAAAGACAAACAGTAAGTTACTCAAAATTATGTTTCTAAATTCCATTTCCAGGCCATGAAACAACTTTTTAATACCTTTATGTTTATTGTGAATAATAGCATATGAAATAAATGTAATTAACATTTACCATTATTATTTATAATGGAAATAATGATTTTTTTTACTTGCTATGTTGATTAAAATATTCTACTGGTTTGTGAAAGGATAACATCTTTTCTTTTCTTTTCTTTCTTTATTTAATATTTGTTTATTTTTGAGAGAGAGAAACAGAGTGCAAGCAGGGGAGGGTCAGAGAGAGAGGAAGACACAGAATCTGAAGCAGTCTCCAGCCTCTGAGCTGTGAGCACAGAGCTCGATTCAGGACTCGAACTCATGTACCATGAGATCATGACATGAGACTAAGTCAGATGCTTAACCGACTGAGCCACCCACATGCCCCCATCTTTTCTTAAACAAAAATATTTTCCCTTGAGATTTGGTAAAACGGAAGAAAAGGTATATATGGGAAACAAGAAAAAGCTCACAAATCAAGCCAGGTTTATAAAGAATTATATTTGAATAATTAGAGGGTGAGGAACACTGTCATTTGAAATAATTATATATAAAAATTTCAATTTTTGTGGCTATTACAAGTTACATCAAATTTATCTTTACATTTACTTCACATTCTAAGCAAAAACTTACCAACCAGAACAACTTGTCTTTATTGATGTTTCCTTTTCTTTACAATTTCTTTTGTATATCTGTCAGCTTCTTCAGGATGAGGTTCTAAAACACTTATTAACTCTATGTTTGAATTGCTTTTCCACACAGTTTTATCTAATGCCTATCCAAGACCTTGCTTTATTTAACAACAGAATTGTTTAACTCTGTTATCAACTTCTTATTATATTAGGAGTGTTGGCAATACTTTCTTAGTTGCATCTGAATCAGATTCAATAGATAAATGTCCTGCTTTCCTGCCCAGGAGTGAAACAAAGTTTCTCCAGTTTCATTCTTATAGACAAGTATACGTAACATCAATAAATATAGCCACACAAATTTTTGTTGTTCATTTGACAATTACAATCTTTTGGTGATCACTGGTCTATATTAAGTAAAATATATTAATATATTAAGTAAAGAATGTTAATGTATAATGCTCCACTAAATGGGAGTGTTTGCATTTTGACCTGAGAAAGTAAGAAGGAAGATGCTGTGACTTTCACTTTCATTAAAGAGATAATCTGTTTCTCTATTTTAATTATCCATCTGAGAAATGAAAACAGCTGCCTTCATCATACTCACTGCATTCCTACCTTCCCAACCTTAGGGGGAGAATAAAAATTCTTTTCAAATTTTTAGATCCATCTGTTTACTTTCTAGTTAGCATAAATAGGGAGAAAACACTTATGGTTTTTAGCATTCTATTTATCCCAAGCTGGCAGTTTTTTTCTGTTGCTTGCTTGTGTTTAACTATTTCCATGTTATTCAGTTGGGTGAGTTTTATCTTGATAATTGTTGAAATCACCTTTATTATGTCTTTCCTTATCAGAAATAAAGGGCTTACTTTTTGAATCACTTGGTCAGTTAGTCATCAATATTCATTCATTTAATATTTATCATATGGTAAATATTCTATTGGGCCTTAGTTATAAAAAGTAAATACAAAAGACAATCTGTGCTTCTGTGAAACTTTGAAGGAATCAAATTATTGACTGGGATTGAAGCTGGACAACTGTTCCTTCTTTAGGCAAGCAGAGGATATAGTAAATGCCTCTCTAAAGAAGCATCATTTAAACTAAAATTAAAAATATATATAAAAAAGGATTTACCATTTAAAGGTGAAGAGAACAAGGGAAAAGAAAAGCATCCAACCAAGAGATAAGAGCATGCTTAAAGGTCTTGCAGTAAATTAAAAAAAAAAAAAAAAACAGAATATCCAAGAAAGTCAAAGAAGATCATAATATCCAGAGCTTGGTCATTTCATTTTAAGATGGGGAATGAGGATGTCCAATTAAGCTTACATCTTTCAGGATATTAACTCTTTAGGAATGCTATGTTTTGCTTTAAATGGAGAATAAGTCATAGTTTGGAGGGCACAACAGGTAGGAGGACTGTGGCCACCCATAAAGGCAGGATGGATTCCCATCCAAAATTTGGTTTGGATGTTGACACTGATGATGCCATATACACATGCCAAGAAGGTATGGAAAGTTTTACTGCTCACATGATGAGTCTTTCTGGCCGAACAGTGTGGTTCTCAAGCAGGTCTGAAAATGGCTTGAGAGAGCAGTAAAAGGAGACTGGCTTGTCATTTTTATGGTGGTGAAGTCGTAGGGCCAAGGAGGAGGGTCCCTGCATGTGGTCTGAACTTCTCACCAGTGCTGAAGGAGGAGGAGGAGGAGGAGGAGGAGTTAGAGGGAAAGAGGGTACCCGCTCGGTCTTCTTTACTTAATGTAATAAATCTGATATGATGGGCTTATGGAACATGGCCCACTGGAAAATATTAGCATCCAAGTTTGATTTTGGGTAAAATAAAGTTTGATTTTGGGTAAGATTCCTGCTTCTTATCTGATTTGGCCACTTAGTTCATTATTTTATCTCAATTGAATATAGGTAGGTACAAGGAATGGTGAAAGCATATTATGCCAAGGAGATTGAGAGAATACAGAACAGTTCTTGTCCAGGAATAAATGATGACTGCATATTTAGGATAGCGTATTTGTGCACAGAATCTATATTGAAGTGGCATAGAATTTGGGAGAAGTAAGGGCACCTCCACGATGGGAAGCCTCATCTTTATTTTATAGGTAATGGGGTGACACTGTAAAATTTTAAGAATTAAGAGCATCTGCTTTTCATTAAAAGAGAAATAAATTTCCTTGTATAATATTATGGGGTTGAATTCATGTAATAATTTAGACCTCTTAGGCTACAATGCATTTCATACGGCCAGAGGCAGAATATCTGTAAGAAGAATACCTTGGAAACTAAAAGGGTGTAAGATTTCCGTGTAAATTGGTTCTATTTAATATGCTATCTATACATTCTTTTTAATACTTAAACAGTTATTACAAGGAACTTTTTAAAGTGTGAAATTGTGTAGCAGCACTAACTTAAGTATTAAACTTTAGTCTTTGTAACATATTGCAAAATAACCCCCATTACCTTTATGCATCAGAACCAAGTTACAAAGCTTGTAGAATATACCACCAGGTAACCAGGGTCACTATGAAGTGAAACTAATATTCTCAAATGGTTGTGAATTGTATATATATCGGTTCACTATGTCCACCTGGAAATGTGTTTAAAAAACTGATGTTTTGGCTCCAACCTTAGACACGCTGCTTTCATTAAAGGCAGGGGCTGGCAAACACTCTCCAGGTGGTGGTTATCTGAGCACAAGTTTAGAACAATTTATATATAGGATTTCACAATTATTACAATTATATAGGATTTTACAAAATCTTATATGTGATTTTTAAAACCATGATACTTTTTAAATATATTATTAGAGAAGATTAACCATTTGTGCCATCCCCAATAGCTATTAAAAAGATGGCGCCATACAGCCAGACCAAGTTCACATTAAAGTAGTGATGTTGTAATTTTATAAGAAGGTAGGATGATTACATATTAAATATTATAGTTGCCATACTTAACTAAATCATTGTTTCTTGGTTTTCCCAGGGGAATTTGCACATTATCTTATGTGTTCTATGTTATTGTCTTTCTTTCCCAGAGTTTCTCTATTTCTACCTCAGCCGTATATAAACTGATTCAAAAGTGGCAGACTAAAGGATTATTTTCTGTGGTCAATTGCTAATTTAAGCCCTGAAAATATTTATATCTGTTATGTGAGAATTAATCCTATTTGATAAAGTTTTATGTATTCAAGTTACTCAGGTCAGAATAAGAAATGTTAATGGGTCCATTATAATTTCTTCATGATAAAAGTATGTCTTTGTGTGTGTGTGTGTGTGTGTGTGTTAATGTATCTAGATATTAAAAACATGGAATTTTCACTCTTTTGAGATACACTGGGTACTGATATTGATTTTAAATACTCTTTCTTTAAAGCAGTTTAAATTAAGACCGGAACCAGTAAATATGCTACCGAAAACAGCAAAAGAGACTTTGCAGAGATAATCAGGTTTAAGAACATCCAATCTAATCACAAAAAAAAAATCTTAAAAGTGGGAAATCTTTCCCATCTACAGTCAAATGAGACATGATGACAGACAGAAGGTGAGCATGATGTTAAATTGCTGGTTCAGCCAGCCGGAGGAAGGCGGCTGCGAGCCAGGGAATGTGCAAGGCCTTCTGAAGGCAGGTGGCGAAGGGCAAGGGGAGATGCTTCCCCTAGAGTCTTCTAGAAGGAACACAGGCTTGCCAACACTGCGATTTCACCCCAGTGACTCCCATGTCACACACCTCAACTACACAACTCTTAAGACAATAAAATTGCATTATCTCAAGCCACTAAGTTTGTGGTCATTTGTTGGCATATCCATAGAAAACTAACACAGTAGGCAAAAAAAGATTACAATTAAATATACGTTACTATTATCTACTTGGTCTTTACTTTTAAAAGAAAATGGTGCAGCACATATTTAACATATATATCACTGATAAACACGGGGTATTTGTAAATAAATGCAACTTCTGTGAATTGTGGTTAGTGGTTTCTTCTTGAAAATGTCCCAAAATATTGTTATAGGAAAAAGAGAACTGTGAAAAGATTTATGCATTCATAAGGCAGGTCTCACTAAAGCCTTTAACAATAAAGTGCACACAAATACTTTCTTAGGGATATTGTAAAAAGGGCATCTCTTGCTTTTCTAAAAATCATATTTCAAGTCCAATAATCATTAACCCAAAGTTAAATTGCTATTGAAACCTATTTTACTTTCAAACATCTATTTACCCTCATGTCTAAGTTCCATGTAAGTGCTTCCCAAATGGTGAGAATGTTTTTCTTCCCTATAAACTCTCTTTAGACAGGACCAAAGCAGCCAATTAAATAAGATTTCATGTGCGGACTCTGAGAAACCCGGCATACCAAGAAGGTTGAATCAAAGTCTTCCTAGACAGTCTTTGCCTTGTTTTTCAATCATAGCTTACTCATTCTAATTTTTTTAATCATTTATTTACACCTTTTCTCCTCTCTTGGCCTCTCAGTGTGGTCAAATAATATTTGTTAATTATATTTTGATTATAGTGAACTTTGTTAAACAAAATTGATCCTACTCTAGCACACACACTTCTGTTTATTCAACACATATTCATTGGACATATTATATGCAAGGTTCTGTTTTCAGGCACTGGGGATAGACAGATACTTCCAGGAAAAAGGCAAAAAGGTTTTCCATCATGGAATTTTACATCTTAGGGAATAGAAACAAACAATAGGCCAATATGTCAGTGCAACACCTATTTAAGACGGGATGAATGTTAGTAAGGAAAATCAAGAAAAGCGAAGGATTGCCCATGGCTGGAGCAGCTGTAATTCTGACTATGGTATTTGGGGAAGATCTGGAGAAGGTGACACCAGAGTAAATAAGTGAAAAAGTCGAGGGGAAGAAGGAGGTTGACTCTGAGGAGCATTCCCCAAGGGAAGGGAGTGACAGCTGCAAGACACTGAGGCTTGAGTGTTTCCAGAGACCGCCAGGAACAGCAAAGAGGCAGAGTGGCTCTAGTCCCATGAGAGCCGAGGCTGAGTGTGACAGCCATGCAGAACGGAAGCTTGAAGAGCTCCCTCGCTAGGACCCTTCCCAAGCCTGCAAGGGGCCCCGGGAAAGTCTTCACAGTATGATGAGTGTGCAAAAGGTTGTCTTTTTAAAATTACTAAGTTGTTGTTATTCCTGCTCTCACTCTTAAGAGATATATTCCCATTTTGTACCTAAATTTGTATTTGAAATCGGGTGTACTGATACTTGAAGGAAATAGTTCCCACAAAACTTTGGGAAGTGCTGATTAGGAGATGATAGTTAGGAGATGGGGAGCGCTGGGGGTGCGTGGAGGGTGGAATGAAGAAGAGGCAGGTACCTACTTTTAAATGTTTCGCTTAGGCCATCAGACACTGGTTAATGAGCTCTGTGTTCATCCAATCAGGAGAAAATAAGATGACAATGTTGGTAAATGTGTCACCCAAAAGTAAGGGAGCAAATGGGGCTTTCAATTACAATTTGGAATTTGAAAGTATAATCTCTTATTCTTAGAATCTTAAAATCCTTTTAAAGAAGTTGATAGCTATTCCAGTAGAACCAATTTAACCAACCTGTCAGGCACTGAGGAGAATACAATGAAAACAATAAATGGTGCTGATTGCAACTCAGAGTCAGCAAACCTAAAACTAAAGCTGATAGAAGAATTGAAGGATGTGTGATGTTTTTATGTATGTTTCTTTCCTTAAACAAGTCAGCAAGCAGCTGTTTTATTATACAGAAAAAAAAAGCAAGATCCCACATTTGACAATAAGTCAGCAAAAATAAACTTAAGAGTTGATTTTCTTGACTAAATGCACACAAATCAAATGTTCTGCATTCTAGAACTAACGGTAGCGGGAATGCAAAAATAATACAAAACTTTGGGGACTTGGTTGGCTTATCTTCTGAGGTTTCCAAGTGTGCTTTCTTTTGATTTAAATCCTATTTACTTCACTTGATTAAAAAAAGAGGGCTGTAAAAGGAGCAGGAAATGTATACACTGCCAACTGATACTGAGTGAGACCATTCTGAGATTTTCAGTATTATCAAATATAGGCAAGAATATTGTCAGTAACTCAATACAAGCTCTGCCAAGATTAAAATCTCTTCTTTTTTCATTTCAGGGAGAAACAGCATAACATAAATCATGTTTTCTGGATTTTTTATTAAATAAGAAAGTGAATCTCTTTCCCCCTTCCTCTCTCTCATCACACACATATATGTAATATAGATCTCTAGATACAAAGGGGACTTATCTTTATCTCATTTTCTCATTTATAATGTAAAAATAAATAGGTTTCAAAATTCATCTTCATAAAAATACGACTATAAAATTGGACTTGACTTAGAAAGTCAATATGTAAATCAGTGATTCAAGATGCAAAGTTGAAATATGTACTTAATTGAAAAAAAACAGAGGGGGTCTCGTCTTTCTGTACATTCTGGAATGATTTAAAGAGCAAAAGGATTTCTCTTATTGTTATTGCTCTGTAGGTATTCTGCGTTTTTCTATTAATTTTGGTAATTCATATTTCTATAGAGAAATTATGCTCTTCATTTAAAGATTTAAGTATAGTCCCACATATTTTTTTTATTTTTAAATAGTTTATTGTCAAATTAGTTTCCATATAACATAGTCCCACATATTTTTAAAGAAAAATTGTTCTTTTTCTTTGAGGGAAATAGGAGATACATTGACCTCAGATGAATTCAGTCTTCAGATCTTTAACTATATACTCTATACTATAAAATAGAGTAGGAATTAAAGATAAACAACAAATAACACCAAAGGAAGATAAAATATTGTACCTGTATTCTTACCAGAATATGAATGTGCGTTAATTTTATAGCCACTACAACATATTGCTATATGTGTTATTTTTTTAATTTTTACTTAAAATTTTTTAATCTTTACTATTTTTGAGAGAGAGATAGACAGAGAACAAGCAGAGGAGAGACAGAGAGAGAGGGAGACACAGAATCGGAAGCAGGTTCCAGGCTCTGAACTGTCAGCACAGAGCTCGATGCGGGGCTAGAACCCACAGGCTGCAAGATCATGACCTGGGCTGAAGTCAGCCGCCCAACCAACTGAGCCACCCAGGTGCCCCAATACATGTGTTCTTTTAAAGTGGTCACAAAAGAGCCTTTCTATTTAGACAAGTAGAAATTATATTGTAGTGTCAGTTATTATACTCATTATTTTTTCAAATGAGAGAGGAGAGCCTCAAGTAATATACTGATTTAAAAATAGCAACTTTATAACAGGACAACCCATGGTGTCAATGGAAGGAAAAATCTCAAAAAATAATAAATGTTTAGTTTTACCTGGGAAATAATTTTAACACTCTCCAAATGCATAGTCTCAGCACAGATTTCAAATGCTGCTATCCCCCTTGAAGCCTGCTCCCTGCTGACTACAAAGCAATTCTGGCAGAGAGTTTAGTCTGTGCTTAAATGCAAAACAGTATTCATCTGACCAAATTCTTTTTTAAAGTTTATTTATCTATTGAGTGAGAGAGATAGACAGACGGACAGACAGATAGACAGGAAGGGCAAAGAGAAAGAGAGAGAGAATCCCAAGCAGGCTGGGCTCGAACTCATGAATCATGAGATCATGACCTGAGCTGAAACCAAGAGTAGGACACCTAACCAACTGAGCCACCCAGGCACCCCTATTCATTTAACCCAAATCTGGAAGAAACCTGGAAAACAACAGTCCATGATAAGGACTTTGTTCTCAATAAAATTTTGTTGAATGAAAAAACTGATTTGATAGATAAAACAAACTCTGTGATTATGAGTGATTAATATTTATGTTATTATAAGTTAGAAAGTTCAGAATGTATAGTTAAGCAAGTCTAAAAGGGAAAGTTGGTCACTGAGTCCTTTTGAAGTGAATAATAAAAATAAATAAAACTTTTTTTAGTGAAGGATCAAATATGTTTTTGAGCAGTGAGGTATCAAGATACACACACACACATACACACAATTTCACACAATATATCTACCAGCAATGAAAATCTTTACTCTGCCCTAGTCTTGGAGCCCTGTGTGCTACTTTTCTATTCATTCAACAATTGTATGAAAGGCAAAATTGGCAGCCACTTTATCCATAGATGAATGATTTACTAATTTGAAATCTGGAACTCGTTTTGAATCAAATAACAATAATGACCAAATCATAAATTATTATAGTCTAGTTTGCTAATTATTAAGTGTTACGATATTTCGATGAGTACAAGCAAGCACCGCTGTCTATACAGGAAAGCTTCTGAGCCCTCAGATTTAAAGATATTAAATGTGGGTTGGGGGAAAAAACAAGAATTAAGGAAGCAAAGACTCTGTCTTTTGGAAATGATACTCCTTTTCATGTCATATTTATCAAAGGTTGTAAATGAATTAGTTATCATTTACACAGATATCTAAAAAACTACTATTACCATTATATTTTTGATTTGATAATTTGCAATCTTTGTGGGTTTAGCCATGAGTATAAATGGCTTCATTTTTGTCAGTTTGTTACAAATGTGTCATTTAGCCAATTTCTAGGTACAAATAAGAAAGGAGATTCTAGTTTTCAAAGTACTTTTTGGTTTGAGTTAAAACCTTCAGGTTTATGGGAACAGTCTGAGCATCTTGGCCAAAGGCCAGTTTTCTTGGTGGTGTTTTAAATCATCAGTATAAGGAATAAGCTAGGCAGGATCAATTGAAGAGTTAGGGAGAGTTTTTGCAAATGCTGTTGAAATTTATTCCTATTCTACAGAATGATTTTGAAAATTATTTGGTCAATATTACTATATCTTTCCTAAGCAATATTTAATGATATGAAATACTATACAAATATGTATGGCAAACAGAGCAAAATCAAACTAAAACAACTAGTAGTGGTCCATGGGTGGCTCAGTCAGTTAGGCATCTGACTTCAGTTCAGGTCATGATCTCACGGTTTTTGTGTTGAGCCTAGCGTCAGGCTCTCTGTTGAGAGCTCAGACCCTGGAGTCTGCTTCGGATTCTGTGTCTCCCTCTCTCTCTGCTGCTCATACTCTGTCTCTCTCTCTCTCTCTCAAAAATAAACAAACATTAAAAAAAATTTTTTTTAACTCTAATAAGAGCATATGTTCCAGGTTCTTCTGACAGAAGCAGTATACTGTAAAACCTTGGATTGTGAGTAACTTGTTCTGCGAATGTTCTGTAAGACAAGTAACCATTTCTAATAAATTTTAACTTGATAAATGAGCGATGTCTTCCAATATGAGTAGGATGTGACCAAAATATGTCACAGGATCACAATTGAGTCAATGGTGTTTGAAATCTGCTCTGATACACAAATGATCTGGGTTACAAGCATGTTTCCGGAACAAGTTATGCTCACAAGCGAAGGTTTACTGAATCCTAGTGGTTAAACCAGACTATTTCAATTTGAATCCCTATTCTGCCACTTGAGAGTTGTGGTTTGTACAGGCTACTTTACCTCACTGTGTTCCGGTTTCCCCCACTGCAATGCAGACATACTTATCTACTACCTCACTGACGCGATTAAGGAATCAATGGACTAAGAAAGTGGACCTGCACCACCCACAGCATGCTCGGCATACGGTGCTACCCATAGTGCTTGTCTGCAAACTAGTACTTGTATTTGGTCTTTTTTCATTTTCTCCATTTTATTAAAGTATTGCCTGATGAGGTACTCCATATTAACAGGAATAAAACCAAAAAAGGAACCCTTTCACCTAAAATAGTTTGAGAAATACTGATATAAAATTCTTTAAAAACTGCTTTGTACATAGTAAATACTCAATAATTGGTGAATATTATTAATTTTGTTAACACTGTTACTAAAATCATTATTTTAAGGTCTAAAATTTTAATTTATTATGATGCACTAACTCCTTTTTGTTTTTTAATTTTTAATTTTTTTGTATTTTTAAATTTAAATCCAAGTTAGTTAACATACAGAGTAATAATGATTTCAGGAAAATTCAGTGATCCATCACCTACACGTAAGATCCAGTGCTCATCCCAGCTGCCTTCCCCGGGGCCCATCACCGATTTAGCCTGTGCCCCGACCCAACTTCCCTCCAGCAACCCTCAGTTTGTTCTCTATATTTACGAATCTCTTATGGTTTGCCTCCCTCTCTGTTTTTATCTTATTTTTGCTTGCTTTCTTATAAGTAAACTGGCAAGACCCATAGTATGTGATATCCTCCTACCAGACACACACCTTCCCACACATATGAATGTCCGCGATGCCCTACTACTTTCTACTCAATACCTCCTCCTCTCAGCTTCCAAATAGTTATTAATCTTTTGTCATGTTTCTGTGAATCCTTGATATTAGCCAGCTCTTAAAATAAATGAATGGAAATAAAGTCGTCCCCTTTGTTTAGGCTTAATGACTTAAATTGAAACCTTAACTTATATTGTGAAAATTATGTTTATCTCATTATAGCTGCTATATCTTAAAAGTAACACATGATCAAAAATCAAAGAGATATAGAAGTTTGTAAAGAGATAAGCAAGAACACCCTTTTAACTCACCCAATCCCCCACCTATCACCAAAGTGCCTCATTGTTAGCAGTTGAGAATAAATCCTTCCAGTCACTTAACTAAGCATTTAGAAGCATCCATAATTGTGTTGGTTTTGGTTTAATAAAGGAGATTTTATTATACATATTTAGTCCAATTATTTTTCAGGTAGGGCAACAATAAATACACCAGGGAATTGAATAATCTAATAAAGGGAACATTCTTGGCACAGTATCTGGTAAAGAATCAGCAACAAAATACGTACTGTTACTTCTTATTTTATTAATATAACTATTGCTATCATTTTAATTATGTAGTTGTTTTATGATAGAAATTCCAAATCAGAACACATACAGGTTTTGCTCTTCTACCAACAGTGTCTGATTCATGTATGATCATTGAAACTCAAAATTATCAATCTTATATAAGTGTGTATCAATATGATAGGCAACCTAGTTAGTTTTGCATACTTAATAATCATTTCTGTTACTTTATTTTCCTGTTAGCCTGATCATATCTATTGATCATATTGTTAATCTATTTTTAAAATCTTTTCTCCCTCATTGGTTTGTCCTTTCTTCATTGCATTCTCTTTCTTTCTATCTTTTATATGTATCTTTATTAGGGCGTGAAAAAGCCACACGTTGACTCTATTTTCACTGATCCATTAGAGAAAAATGTTAAAATAAAGAATTTCATAATGTGTGGAACAAATTCACCACAGTGATTGATCTTAACATTATCAAAAGGCATAGTTTGCCTGCTGGTGATATGCAATAGAAGATATACATCACAGCACAGACAATATTCTTGCCAAAACTGAACTTATATACAAGAAAGCTTTCAATTTTAACTACTAGTTTATAGAAAATACAAGGAATAGATGGACATATTAAATGATGATGCAGAAAGTTCAGAATAAGAGAAGTCTATGGAGTCAATCACTTGATATCTTCAGAAAATATGCTATAGGTGTTAAAGGAATTAAACAGTATAACAAAGAAAAATGTAAGATGCAGAGACTTTTTAAAATCTTGGCTTAAGCAAATAAATGTAAATTACAAAAATGTGAGACATTTGATGGTATTTATAAAGAGATTTTTAAAACTGATCTCCTAAAGATATGTATTTATAAATACTGGCTTACTATGGATAAAATGACATAAGGTCTAGAATTTACCCTAAGATCTGCAGAATATGAAGGCACTGTGTAATAGGAGAACTCTGGTAATTGAGGGTAGTATAAACAATTGTGCACATATTGATAATTGTTGGAGCTAAGTGATGGGTACAAAAGATCCACCACACTATTGTTTGTTTAGATATTTTATTACAAAAATTTAGCTACAATTAGAAAATCACCGGAAAAGCTGAATTATTTGGAAACTAGTGCCCAGAAAACTTGTCATATGAAAAATAAAAATAACTGTCAGCTTATGCCTGCCTATAAAACTTTCACAAAGGGCATGGTTTAAAGATCAAAGGCAAAATTATCAATATACTAGAGAGTAAGGTTTTTGTTATATATAGTTAGGAAATAATGGACTTAAATATATATAATTAAAGGATGTCTATTTAATTAAGTATGAATTTTCTTTTCTTTTAGACTTCAGAAGCCTTCTCATGTGTTTGCTAAAACCTTACAGTGTTTATGATGCTTGTAATGCTATACATGCATTTGAAACCATTCAGTTGAACACCTTCATTTTTACATAAGAGGAAGCTATTTCCAGACATATTAGGAGACTTCGACGGGGTCACAAATCAAGTCAGTAGGAGGTCATGACTAAAGTCCTTGGCTAACTACAAATAAATAGAGGCCACAAAATGATGGCTTCCCACCACCATTACATACTTTATTTTCTCTTTTCTATATTGCTCCAGCAGCTACTTCAGCCACTTACACAAGAATCACGGCAACTGGAAAGTTTTCAGTGCAAGCAGAAATTGGAAGAGACTTCTGAAAACTGACAGAAAACTAGGTAAAGCTGTGGCCCAAACTGAACTAGAGTAATGGGGGGTTATACCTTTTAGCTCTGCAACAACTCATTTTGCTTCAGAACCACTTTTCAGAAGCACAGTTATCTTAAAAAAAAAAAAAACACAAGCTATCAAATACACAGAATCCCCAAAATCCTCCCAAAATGTAAAATGGTAGGCAGGTTCAATATCTGAATGAAAAACACCCCTTAAGATACGCATGTTATGGGGTGCCTGGGTGGCTCGGTTGGTTAAGCATTCGATTTTGGCTCAGGTCATGATCTCATAGTCTGGGAGTTTGAGCCTCGTGTTGGGCTCTGTGCTGACAGCTCAGAACCTGGTTCAGATTCTGCATCTCCCTCTCTCTCTGCTCCTCTCCTGCTCGTAATGTCTCTTCTCTCTCAAATCAAATGGTAAAAAGTTTTTAAAAAGTATGCATGTTATATTTACTAAATATTAAGTGGACAGTGTAAATCTTATTTTTGAAATTCTACAAGGGAAATTTTACAATCCTATACAATGGGAGATAAAAATGAGACATTTGGGTCCTATGTCTTTCTGTCTGAAAAAGAAAAAATCTGGAGCCCAGGGTTAGTAATTGCTTAGAAAGTCAACTAGAGAATTATTGAGATTTTTGAAAAAGCATAAGAACAGTCAAAGTTTAGCTCTCATAAGGAATAGTGAAGAAGACAAATACTCAATTATAAATTGTAAAAGGCAAACAAATCTCAGTTCCCATTTGGAACATTCCATGATGGGAGTTCTAAATTGTGACTGTCAGTATAGGAAACGGTCTTATATTTCATGCACTTGTTTATAGGATTTCATCTGCTACATTCATACATAGGCAGTCTTCGCTTTGTAAGGTGGGAATGTGAGCAGTCCTATAACATACGGTATGTAATGTGCATCTTTTCTATACCTTAACAAATTGTCATGCACTTTTCTAAGTTTGGATCAGATTCTCGTACTTTATCCTTAGTATTTTTAATGTCATGAAATATTTCTGAGATTTTCTTTAATGTAAAGGTTTCTCATTTTCTTCTTCACTAGTATCTTTTCCTCTGGGCCATCTTTTTTCTCTTGCTCTTCTGGCTGTGTATCTAGTATTATCCCCGCTGTCACCCGTGTCTTCTGTAAGTCTGTCTTTATTCAATTAGAATTTCACATCTAACCTCGTCACTTGTAATTTCCTTTCTGAACTTGAATGAGCCAATTCCTATTTCTAATTATCCATTTTTATAAAACATCCCGTGTTTCTATCACTAATCTGTAGGAGGCAGCATAACTTACATGCCTTGCTGTCTGTCTGTGAACTGGGTAGCAGATAACAGTGACCAATTCCTGGCAGACTTTAAAAGAAGGGAAGTGATTGGTCACTAATGATGATAGGCAACTAATTATATGCTGATGTGTGAAATGAAGAGCCAGCAGGGAATGATTGCCTAAAAGTATTCATAGTTCTATTCCATACTAACTGCAACTTAATCCATGTTGTTGGGAGACTGGTGTTATTTCGTAATAACAAGTAAAACCAAATTTGTGCATATCTAAATCATGGTGTGAAGCAGCAACTGTATTCGTGTATGTGTGTTTGTATGTATGTATTTGGATAAGAGCCCCTGGATCACAGAACGGTGTTGAACACAGACTCCCAGAGCCCCCCAGTGGCAGTTCCCCAGGCCCAGTCCTCAGGGTGCTATGTGGTAAGAGCCTGGTGTTACAGTGTATGCAGGTCATGAGAGCTGGAGTCTCTGCGGCACGGCGGGCACATTCACTAGTCCCCCCTCTGGAGAGGAAGACTTTGACTCTGGATGGTAAGCAGAGCTTCTCTGGGGAGGGGCGAGGAAGGTTTCTGGGGCCTCTGCCGACATGTAAGCAAAAAGCTCTGGGGGTGGCGGCACCTTACGACATGTCCTATCTCTAGCTTCCCATGCATGTTTATCACTTGCCCATCTCTTTAACCAACTTTGCCGGTGCTCTGTGCTCACAAAGCCTTGACCATGTAGCAATATCAAAATATTCATGAAGAACTGTCTCCTGACATTGTGTTTTCCTATCTCTTAACTTGCCTTTGAGCAAATCTAATTTTCCAAAACAGACAAAGGAAAAAGAAACAATTTTTTTACTACTAATCGCTGAAGCCAGATTCGTCTATTCTGAGAGCTACAATCACAAAAGAATGAAAAACAATGGTGAGCACCATAACTAGTGACATTTACAAAGTGCATTGCTTTCTGACAAGCTTTTAAAAATATATTGCTACTTAATGACCACTCAAGGTTTGGAGAATATACAGTGTACTTCTCTATGTATTATAAATGATGAGGCTGTGATTTAAGAGATTAAATAATCTGCCAATGATGATCTCTTTAGCTACTTTAGAAATGCCTTAGTCGGCATGGACTGTCATTATAAAGTACCATAAACTAGGTGGCTTAAACAACAGAAATGTATTTTCTCACAGTTCTAGAGGCTAGAAGTCTGAGATCAGAGTACCAGCATAATCAGCGTCTGCTAAAATCTCTCTTTCTGGCTTGCAGATGGTCACCTCCTGGTATGAAGGGAGAGAATGAGTTCTCTGGTGGCTATTCTTTAAAATAATGGTAGGGGTGCCTGGGTGGCACAGTTGGTTAAGTGTCCGACTTCGACTCAGGTCATGATCTCATGGCTTGTGGGTTTGAGCCCCACGTCAGGCTCTGTGTTGACAGCTCAGAGCCTGGAGCCTGCTTCAGATTCTGTGTCTCCCTCTCTCTCTGACCCTGCTCTGTTCATGCTGTCTCTCTCTCTAAAATAAAAAACAGTAAAAAAAAAAAAAAAAGAAAGAAAGAAAGAAAGAATGCTAATCTTTTCCGATTGGGTCCCTAACACCTTTGACTTCATTTAATCTTAATTACTTCTGTAAGTAAAGACCCTACCTGCAAATAGAGTCCTATTTGGTGTTATGGCTTTAAAATATATGAATTTGGGGGAATGCATACAGTCCATAGCAGTAAGCTAGAACTTAAACACAGCTTTGCTTTTTAGATTTGGTACTGGTTTGTTTGTTGGCATTCCCCCAAATACCATCAGCTAGCTTGTTAACAAACCAAATCTATTGAAGTTCTTGGAGTAAGGCAAATACCACCTTGAGAAAGTCTTAGCAAAGTCTCAGGCAGGGACATTAGAATTTGTATATACACAGAGCTTTGTGACCTAGCCTCCAGTGGCTGAGAGTCTATCAAAACAGGAAACAGCATGACAGAAGGCAAGGTTCCAAGTATAATGGCTTAGGATTGGTGGAAACAGAGATATGTGGATCCTGATTGTGAGTCTTGATAAGTAAGTTACTGTGTAACAAATACTGTGTAATGAATACACCTATTGAGTAAAATTTTGATTCACACAAATTGATCTGTAGGATGTTTTAAACCAGTGGAATTATTCATTAATAATTAAAGAGAGATAATTCTATCTTTCTCTGGCAAAGATTTATTGGAAGAGAACAACTAAGTGAAGTTGACACAGATGGTCTACAATCTTATCTAAATGACCTTGACACAAGGTTTTTGTTCTCATTTTGGTTTCGAATGTGTATCCTTTCTCCTATAGCATCATTCTTTCTTAAGTGACAAGGGAAATTTCCACAGCCCATGACTCAGACACATAGGTATGGAGAAGATAAGGGAGAACTATGTATTCTGTCTTCTTAATAGAGGGATAGCAATCCATATAATGTCTCCTAAATAGAAAAGCTTTTTACTTAAGATTCCTTTTCTGGGAAAAAAATTGTGAAAAAATGACCTCTTTATCAAGAAGAAATCGTTAATATTTTAATAACTCTGTTTCTAACCTCAACAGCAGTCGAATAAACACAAGACATTCAATAAATGTTTAAAATTTTAAATCAATATCTTCAGTAGGAATGCTGGTCTGCTGTAATGAGCATCCAACCAGCACTGGAACTGAAAATGAATGCTAAAAAGTCAAAGAAGCCTAAGAACTCTAATAGACTTACCCAGAAGCTGACATAAATTTACCACTGTGCCCATTAGAAAGTGAGGCCTTACTGGAGGATATTATAACACCAAAATCTAGAGGCACTATGTTCAAGGGAGGTTGAATGAATGAGTTGAATTGATAGTTTATATCAATAAGCTCCTCTCTACTAGTAAAAAGAATTAAACTATACAGTTTGGATAGATGAATGCCAATCAAATGACCCTCTCTAAAAAGACAATTTCAGTGTGTACCCTTCCGCTTTGTCAATATGTCCAGGTTTTTTCAGAACCTAAACCTTTTGTTTCCGTGGATCAGATATTAGGATTGTGCGATAAGGGAACTATTCAATGAAACACTTGTGTGCCAGGAGGGAATTGCGTGCAACTCAAGATACTTTGGTTCTTGGTTTTTTTCCAACCTGGAATTTGTGGTGGGGTTGTTACCTCGCTACAAACCACTCAGACTGAAGTCTGGAAAGGACTAATGGAGAAAACTATAAGGGGCACTGTCCAAGCCAGTATATCCCAATTAGTGACAAAGAAATCTCTTTAGCAGGGGTGCCTGGGTGGCTCAATTGGCTAAGCCTCCGACTTCAGCTCAGGTCAGATCTCACATTCGTGGGTTCGAGCCCTGCATCAGGCTCTGTGCTGACAGCTAGCTTGGTGCCTGGAGCCTGCTTTGGTTCTGTGTCTCCCCCTCTCTCTGCCTCTCCCTCTCTCATGCTCTGTCTCTCTCTGTATAAAAAATAAAAATAAAACATTAAAAAAATTTTTAAATAAAAAAAGAAATCTCTTTAGTAGTGTAATAATAATTCTTACCTTTTTAATAACTTACCCATTTACTTTATGACTTGCAACCAAGCAAGTCATTTTAAAATCCACTTCAAAGCATTATTAAGGAGTATTAAGGCATAGTATGCAAGGGAAAAATATTGAAGCTGATACGGAAATGGTTGATAGTCAATAATACTGGTCTAAATTTGAAAATAAGCACAGAGGTAAAATGATACTATTACTATTGATCTTCTGAAAATCACCCCACAAAATCTCAGTTGAAAAAATCCACTTATAATAAGACTACAATAACATTTTTGTTTTCTGTCAATTGATGGAATTCTTTGGTGGAATAAGCCTGTTTCCTAAGCCCCTTGCCCTCTTCCTCTATCTTAACCAGTTTCCTGCAGTGAGGGATGTCTCACCTCTATTCATGAAGTAAACCTACTTTTGAGCCTCAGAATCTGTTACTTAAGAGTTTGTCTTTCTCCCTCAGAGAAGGTAACACCCTCCCACGCATGAGGGAACATATTCTTTCCAGAGATAAGACATCACCACCAGTAAAAGTGATGTGAGCTTTTAAACATAAATGAAATATAAACAATAGAACCATCTTGATTTTCTCTTCATAGAGGATCTCAGTAGGTCACCCTTGTTGGAAATTTCCGGTTCTCTTAGTTCTTTGATAGTTCTGACAGACTACAACACTTGATTTTTCCTAGCTTTTCAACAGATATATAACTACTTTCTATGGATGATCTTCTTAAATTTGACTATAAAAGAAATATGTATGAAGTCATTTCAATCATATTATAATATCTAAAAATATTCTGGTAACATAATCCACTACATTTTTCTTTAATAAAACTCTGGAATATTGTAACCTTGAAAATTGTTTTCCCCTTTACTATGCCTGCATAATTTTTGAATTAAAGTCCTGGGGTTTAATAATATTTTTGCTTTTAGAGTTTATCATCAATCATAATCATTTCTCCATTTCTCCACTTCATGAATTTAAATGCCATGTTAGCAATTGCTGTTTATCTTTCTTCCAAGATTTAGTTTCCTTTTTATTAGTATGTGTGCATTTTATGAATAACAATACATATTTAATTGCTCAGAAATCTAGACCATAAATCACAGTAAATTGTCAAATTTGAATCTAAATGAAACTTACATTTAATAAGGGACTATCATATATGCATACATGTCCATATGATGCTATGTACAATATATTTTACATTCATTTGCTCACATTCTCTCTCTAAAAACACCGCAAGGAAGAAGAGCTTAATTCCAAGAATACTCTGCACCAAATGTATGCACGTTTATCAATAGATTGGCGGGCATATATTTAAAAAAGTTCTAAGCTCAAGAAATGAATTATTTGACTAAACTTGATTCTGTATATATTTATTCCTTCCCATTTCTTTCCCCTTTTTTCTACTGAAACCAATATCTAATAGGCTTTTGCTTAACAACTCACACATATTTTAAAATGCAGATTCACATCTAATATAAGTTTGAGTTGGCAGACTTATTCTGCCTATTGAAATTTTATCTCTGGAGTAAAAAAAATCTTTGCAATATAAAAGAGAAATCTAAGGACTTTTTCTGCATAGAGAAAACATTTGGACAGTGACAGTCTGATACTTGAAATTTCAGAAAGCTATATAATAAAAAAATGCAAATACTGTGACAGACATGACCTGCTGATAAAATATTCCCTTACTTTTGACTTTTAATGACTAACATAGTAAGAGTGCACAACAGTCACACAACTGGTGTACCATTTTCACATAAGTATAAATATTCACCTATTTAAAGATGTAAAAATTGCAATTCCTATAAAGTAATACTAATTTCTTATAAATAAATTTAATAATGGCAGATATTTGCTAATGTATTAAAATATAACATTAAAAATAGAAACTAGAAATACTTGTTTGAAGACTAAAAGATGGTAATGAATAATAATATACAATGAACATATTTTTCATGAAAAAAACAGGGTGTTTCCAGGGTATATAACAATACTCATATTAGATAGTCTAATAAATATTAGTAAATATTTGAGTAACCTCTACTAACTTGTTCATATACCAGAGAAATCCTGTTGATTAAATTTCTAAGACTTGATTATCTGTTCATCCTTTAAGAGTCAAATAACATGAAGTTTCCTTGACTCTGCAAAATGATCTAATTTCCCTTCAGAATGCCTTAATTTCCCCCTACAAGTTGGCAGCACTTAAGCATCAAAAGTAAAGTAGAAGTCTTTATCATAAAAACAGCAAGGTCAACATGAAGTCCAGGGTGACCCAATCTTCAGGGAATCTATGAAGATGGCTAGTGTCCACTGGGGATAAAGAGAGATGAGCACAGCTTTGTAGTAGAGGCTAGTCTGGGATTGTGATGCCTCCCGTTTTGGTTTTCTTCTTCAATATGACTTTGGCTATTCAGGGTTTCTCTGTGATTCCATACGAATTTTAGGATAGTTTGTTCTAGCTTTGAGAAGAACGCTGGTGCAATTTTGATTGGGATTGCGTTGAATGTGTAGATTGCTTTGGGTAATACTGACATTTTAATGATGTTTATTCTTCCAATCCGTGAGCATGGAATGTTTTTTTCCATTTCTTTGTGTCTTCTTTCTTTCATAAGCTTTCTATAGTTTTCATCGTACAGGTCTTTTACATCTTTGGTTAGGTTTATTCCTAGGTATTTTATGGTTTTCCGTACAATTATGAATGGGATCAGTTCCTTGATTTCTCTTTCTGTTGCTTCACTATCAGTGTATAAAAATGCAACCAATTTATGTACATTGATTTTGTACCCTGCGACTTTGCCAAATTCATAGATCAGTTCTAGAAGGCTTCTGGGGGAGTCCGTCAGGTTTTCCATGTAGAGTATCATGTCATCTGTGAAAAATGACAGTTTGATTTCATCTTTGCTGATTCTGATGCCTTTTATTTCCTTTTGTTGTCTGATTGCTGATGCTAGGACTTCCAGCACTATGTTCAACAGCAGTGGTGAGAGTGGACATCCCTGTTGTGTCCCTGATCTCAGGGAGAAAGCTCTCAGTTTTTCCCCCATTGAGGATAATATTAATGTGGGCTTTTCATAAATGGCTTTTATAATGTTTAAGTAAGTTCCTTCTATCGAGAGCTTCTCAAGAGTTTTTATTAAGAAAGGGTGCTGTATTTTGTCAAATGCTTTTTCTGCATCTATTGACAGGATCATATGATTTATATCTTTTCTTTTGTTAACATGATGTATCACATTGATGGATTTGCAAATAGTGAACCAGCCCTGTAACTCTACTACAAAGCTGTCATTATCAAGACACTAGGGTATTGGCACAAAAACAGAGACATAGGCCAATGGAATAGAATAGAGAACCCAGAACTGGACCCACAAATGTATGGCCAATTAATTTTTGACAAAACAGGAAAGAATATCCAATGGAAAAAAGATAGCCTCTTTAGCAGGTGGTGCTGTGAGAAGTGGACAGCAACATGCAGAAAAATGAAACTAGACCACTCTTTTACGCCATACACAAAAATAAACGCAAATATATGAAGGATCTGAATGTGAGACAGGAAACCATCAAAACCCTCGAGGAGAAAGCAGGAAACAGCCTCCTTGACCTCCTTGACCACAGCAATTTCCTACTCGACACATCCCCAACAGCAAGGGAATCAAGAACCAAAATAAACTATTGGGGCCTCATCAAGATAAAAAGCTTCTGCACTGCAAGGGAACAATCAAAAAAACTAATATGCAACCAACGGAATGGGAAAAGATAGTGGCAAATGACAAATCGGACAAAGGGCTAGTATCCAAAATCTACCAGTAACTCACCAAACTCCACACCCGAAAAACAATCCAGTGAAGAAATGGGCAGAGGACATGAATAGACACTTCTCCAAAGAGGACATCCAGATGGCCTACAGGCACATGAAATGATGCTCATCATCAGGGAAACACAAATAAAACCACAGTGAGATACCACCTCACTCTGGTCAGAGTGGCTAAAATGAACAAATCAAGAGACTATAGATGCTGGCGAGGATGTGGAGAAACTGATACCCTCTTACACTGTTGGTGGGAATGTAAACTGGCACAGCCATTCTGGAAAACAGTGTGGAGATTCCCCAAAAAGTTATCAGTAGAATTCCCCTATGATCCACCAATAGCACTGCTGGGGATCTACCCAAGGGATACAGAAGTGCTGATGCATAGGGACACATGTACCCCAACGTTTATTCATAGTGGCACTTTCAACAATAGCCAAATCATGAAAAAAGCATAAATGTCCATCAACTGATGAATGGATCAGGAAGATGTGGTTTATATACACAATAGAATACTACATGGCAATGTGGAAGAATGAAATCTGGCCATTGGTAGCAAAGTGGATGGACCTCAAGGGTGTCATGCTAAGCAAAATAAGTCAGGCGGAGGACAGACACCATATGTTTTCACTCATCACTCATAGGTCTAACAGGAGAAACCTAACAGAGGACCATGGGGAGGGAAAGGAGGAAAACAAGTTAGGGAAAGGGTGGGAGGCAAATCATGAGAGACTCTGGAATACTGAAAAGGAACTGAGGTCTGAAGGGGGAGGGGGAAAGGAGGTGATGATCATGGAGGAGGGCACTTGTGGGGAAGAGCACTGTGTGTTATATGGAAACCAACTTGACAATAAACTATAAAAAAAGAGAGATGAGCACAGATGTAACAGGGGTGTTGCTTAATGTCTACAATCAAAGGATATGAATAATCTGGGAGTAGAAGACTAGGTCAACATCTCCAGTGACACTCACAATCCTGTGTTCAGTTTACAAACTGGAACCAACTCTTAGAGCACACTGACTGAAAGAGATGTCCAAGGTCCCCATAAGGAAGGTATGTGTATATGCCTGAAATCAATCCTTCTACAAAGGTACTAAAGTCACTTTTATTTATTATTTAATTTGATAATCATGTACTGCCCTGGGAAATGAATAATGAGCATTTTTATATAATTTTATATGTGTTTTAAAAGCAGATAAGTAAAACAAAAATAAAATATAAAAGATAACAAGAAACTTAGTTTGAAGAATTCTACACCCTTTTAATCTATGATCTTGTTCCCCTAAATCTATGTGAAATGGGCTCATCAATCTGTTTTCTATTTTAGTTTTCATGTGCTTCTCACAGTGTAAGCATCTTACTGCACTCTTGAATGTTTGTTCAGTGCATTTTTGGTATATTAGGACATATTTCGCCTACACTAATGATTTTTCATGCCCACGCCATAGTTTATTTTGTATTTAAATAAAGAAACTGATCTGATCCAATGCTTTTCTGAAGGAAAATTGGCTTTGTTGAGACTATGTAATGTCTATGTTTCTGCATATTTTACTTTTTAAATTTTTAAAAATTTTATTATGTTTTTGAGATAGACAGAGCATGCGTGGGGGAGGGGCAGAGAGAGGGAGTCACAGAATCCAAAGCAGGCTCCAGGCTCCAAGCTTTCAGCACAGAGCCTGACCCAAGGCACGAACTCATGAACTATGAAATCATGATGTGAGCCAAAGTCAGACGCTTAACTGACTGAGCCACCCAGGTACTTCTCTTTCTGCATATTTTAGACCCTAATCCACACAGATTACACCTAAAAAACTAACTACACACAAATATGTAGTAAAAAAAAAAACCCCACAAATAAACCACATTTATTTGTAATAAGAGTAAGATAGAGAATAATAATTAGTAAACAAGAAGATAATTGCCCTCTTGGGGATGAAATTTTGGTGGGAAACAATTTAATATTCACACAAAATCCAACAAATAGGTACGATTTTGGTGAGTATTCTGAAAGAAACAGGGAATGTGATGCAATGGAGAACAGCTGAAAGGATGGAGTAGCCATGATACTTTAAATAATTCAATCACAGAAGGGGCTTCTGGGGAGTCTTACACTGCTATCTCAAGATTCAGCAGGATACAAGCTTATAAGAGCCAGGGAAAGTGAAGGTCTGAGGGAAGAGTGTGAAGAGTAGGTTGGAAAAGGGAATAATAACCTATCCAAAGTTCCTGAGGTAAGAAGCCATATAGAATGAAAAGGCATGATCCTGGAGTGAAGCTAACATGGAAATGGAGAGGAGAATGAGGATGGGGACCTTAGCACAAACCAAGTTGTCTAAAGTCTTGTAGATCAAAGGTAGAAATTCAGAATTTGCTGTGAAGACAGCCATCACTCAACAAGCTGAAATGCATCCAGTTTTCTGAAGCAAATGTTGTCAGAAGCACAAGGTGCACTTGACCAAATCCCAGCAATAATGAGAGACTCACATTCATTTTTACATTTTAATAAATTATTCCAAGAATCTAAATAATTTTGTATATTTATCAATACATCAAGGTGAGCAGCATGGGAGGAAGCCTTACTATTAGATCAATATTATGGTTCCATAATAGTCCCAGTGGAAGGAGTTTTAAAAGGGATCCCTATTGGTAACTGTTGGTATATTTATTCTTTCTTGTGCTTTGCAATCATATTTTCAAAAAGGATTGACTCTCCTCAAATTTCTTGACTCCATTTCTGTCAACAAATAATCTTGTTTCTTTGCTAAAAGAATAAACTTAGACGTAAAGTTCATCAGATACGAACTTCTAGGTGTCCCAGCTACAAAATATCGCCAAATCCTACATCTGTACCCTTCCTTGTCCTCCTTCATGGATACAATAGAGGTCATGGTCCTCCTGCCTGTGCTTAAAATCCCAATTCACCTGGCATCTCTAGAACCACATTGTTTCAGTTATCCCTTTTCTGGCTTATATATACAGTTGACCCTTGAACAAAGTGAGGGTTAGGGCATTGACCCATTAAAAATCCAGTATAACATTTTACTCCCCTAAAAATTTAACTTCTAATAGTATACTGTTGACTGGAAGCCTTACCAGTTAAACAGTCAGTTAAGACTTATTCTGTATGTTATATGTATTACATACTGTATTTTTTTATAATAAAGTAAGCTAGAGAACAGAAAACATTATTAGGAAAATCATGAAAAAGAGAAAATACATTGATAGTTCTGTATTGTGTTTATAAAAAAATTTGTAAAAGTAGGCCTGAATATTTTAAACCATTGTTGTTAATGGCCAACTGTACAACCTTTTCTTAACAAGATCCTTTCAGACACACTCAACATTCTCATTAAGAACAAGAGGGGCAAAAACGGTGCCTGGGTGGTTCAGTCAGTTAAGACTCCGACTCTTGATTCCAGCTCAGGTCATGATCCTGCAGTGGTTCATGAGTTCAAGCCCTGCAGGCTCCTCACTGACAATGCAGAGCTTACATGGGACTCCCCCTCTCTCTGCCCTTCCCCTGCTCGAGCTTCAGCTCTCTCTTAAAATGAATAAATTCTTTAAGAAAAAAAAAAAAGAGGAAGAAAGAAATCATTAACCCCTTATCCTGTCCACCTATCATCTGATCTCTCTTATTTGACAGCCAGAGTTGGCCAGCACTACTCTCCATATTCTCACCTGCTATCCTCTCCCAAACACATTCCAGTTCTAATCTGGCCCCATAACTCCACTAAAATAACTTGATACTATGTCATTAATAATGAATACAAGATGGGAGTTTTCAGTCATAGTGTTACTGACTTTTCTACAACACTAATACAACAGACCCCTTGCTTTCCTTGAAACATGCCCCTATGAGACAGAGCCTTATGCTAAACCAGTCTTGGCTTTTTTCTCTCGTCATGAACTCTTCCTTCCTGGCCTCATTTTCAGTCCCTTTTCGCCCCAACCATTCAATACTGAATATGGTAAGGCTCAGTTCTAAGGTCTCTCATCTTTTCAGTCCTTATTTTTTTCCTAGGAAATATACATATATATTTTTAAAATTCACAGATGGCCTTTAATTTCTATTTCTAGCTCAAACCCTTCGTTCTGAGTTTTAGTTGTATAAGAAAGAAGTTTCCTTCTTCAGTCCCAAAAGATACTTTACTTTTAATATATCAACTACAAATTCACTGTAGCAATATTACCGTAGGGTAGTCCCAAGTCCTGTCCCTCTCCTTTTCAGTGTGGGCCGACCTGTGATTTGTTTCTAGCCCATGGAACATGGCAAAGCTGAAGGGCGATGGAAAACGTAACAAAGGGATGTTTGGATGGCTCAGCCAGTGAAGCATTTGACTCTTGGTTTCGGTTCAGGTCATGAATTCACAGGTGGTGAGTCTGAGCTTGCCTCAGGCTCTGCACTGACAACATGGAGTCTGCCTGGTATTCTTGGTCTGCTTCTCTGCCCCTCCCCAACTCAGGCCCACTCACGCCCTTTCTCTCTCAAAATAAATAAATGTAAAAAATTTTTTAATGAAAATGTAACAATCCAAATCAGATGATTTTGATGGAAATCAAAAGGGAAATTACCCTGGGTGGGCCTGGCATAATTAGATGAAAGCTCTCTTAAAAGGGAGAGATTCCAAGGCAAGAGATTCTCCTTGTTGGCTTAGTGACATAAGCTGCTATGTTGAGGACATTGGAGGAAGTATATATACATGGCAAGAAGCTGTACACATAGCCTCTAGAACAGAAGTGGCTTCCCAATGGGCAGACTACAAAAAAATAGGGCCCTCAGCCTTAAAGTCAGAAGGAAACAAATTCTGCCAACAACTGGATATGCTTGATAATGAATGGATTCTAAGAGGGCCTCCACATAAAAATTCAGCCAAGCCAACACCTGATGTTAATCTAGAGAGACCCTGAGCACAGGATTCAACTAGGCTATGCCCAGCCTTCTGACCGAAGGAAGCAGTGAGGTAATAAATATGTGTGGTAATTGGTGACACAGCATTAAATAACTAGTATACTCTCAAACATTACCTCAACCTTTATCCTCTCCTAGGAAGACATACTAGTGTATATCACCACCATACTTAACAGCAGCACAGTCCAGGAAATCTACTTTCTATTGTCATTTGGAAAAAGAGAAAAATTCTCCTTATTGCCAACAACACTTTGCACAGTCTGGTTCTAACCCAGATCCCCAACACTTTCCTTTTCTCATGCTTTTTTTTGGCTTCAACTGCAGTGGCCTATCTCAGTTTCTTAAGCCTATTGTATATCCTCCTGCTTAGGTGCAGTTATGGAGGCTACTGCATATTCCTGAAAGTTCTTAACTTTATTTCTTCCTTAAAAATACTTTTCTTGCATCAGTTCAGGCACTCTTTCTTCAGAAGTGCTTTCCCTAAATCTCTGACTAAATAATTTTTGTACAAGTGAATAATTGTGAAAATTATTTTTGAATGATTCATTTGGAGTTCCATGCTCTTCATAGTTAGTATCCCTAGGAAAACTGCACTACTCATCATTCTAAGCCCCAGGTTCTAATGCCAGGTTTATGAACACATGCACCTGTGCCCTTGAGCTTGAGGTAATGCTATCCTTCAGCCATCTAAAATTGTGAGCCTGGGTGGCTCAGTGGCTTAAGCCTCTCACTTTGACTCCATCATGATCTCATAGTTTCAGTTCTAGCCCTGCATCCAGCTCTGTGCTGACAGTTCAGAGACTCCTTCAGATCCTTTCCTCCCTCACCCACTCACACGCTCCCTCTTTCTCTTAGTCTCTCTCAAAAAAAAAAAACCATTAAAAAAGTCTTAAGTATTTTTCAATAAAGATGTCACACATTTTCATTTTTCACTGGGTTTCATTTTTTTTAATGTACATTAACCAAGTCTAAATTTGGATAGGGAGAATACCTAAATATCTAAATTTGGATAGGGGGAATACCCAAGGTATCGTCTATGCATTTTCTTTTTAATTATTAAACAATTATCCAGATTTTTGAGAATGTAAAATTTCTGCAGAATTGTGTCTATTCCACATAATTAAAATGCCTCCACTAAAGACTTGTATTACATTTAATTTTTTTATATAGACTGAGGTGGTGTGGTAGCTGGAGACTGGTGTGTATTTGCTGAATACAAAAAAATCTCATTTAGATGTTACCCCATCTGGTATTCATAGATTCTGTTAACAATGCTTATGAGTTGTCAGATTTCAATCAAAAAGCTAAAGTTTGTTTCCCAGCAGCTTGATATGTATAACAGAAAACTTCCTCAGAATCACACCCTGCTTTTTTTCCTGCTTATTGTCCATTGTGCCTTTCTGCTCATGCACCATTTATATTTGCTAAACTGGACTGTCAGATGCTACCCTCTCTTAAGTCAGCTAATAGCATCCTATTAATGTTATGAACACTGGTGTCTCTTCTAATTTATATATACATCCTTTCTGAAAGATCATCATCAGATTTTGTTTCATCTGCATTGAAGCATGCCATGCCTTGGAAAGTAAAAAAGCAATATTCCTCCAAGATAACTTGGTAATATAATTTGCTTTCAAATTTTCAATTATTAATCCCATTTATAGAGTTTTTCAAAGAACTCAATAAAAAGCATCTACCAGAATGAGCTTCATTCTCCTATGTAATATGAAATTGCCTCAACTAAAGATGTGTATCAAATGCGCTTTCCTTACTAATTAATTTGGCAGTTACTTATTACACTGAAATTTAGATGTACTAATCAAACGTTTATTTTGTAATTGTATTACATTAGCCCTGATTAGGATATATTTATCGCTTCAAGGATTACATTCAAATGCAAATGCTATAACTGTTGATTGATGTTAAATTATATCTATCAAATAAAGCAATTACTGGTGAACAACCCATAACTGATGCAAAGGCTTTTTTATGTTATGAATTTATCACTCTATATATGAGACCGTTTGTGGACGTTCTTGAGAGTTTAAACAGTGGAAAATGAAATAACATGTTTGTAACTTATAAACCCTTTAATATCTTGTACTGTAATGCAAATCACTAAATTTAATACCAATTCAGTTTTTTTTAATATGTTAAAAAAGACTATTTATTGGAAATGGACACAGAACTATGGAACAAAAATATAATTCCTAACATAAATATTCAGACCCTTTTTATTTCTTTGGCAACAAGAAGAGAAAGCAAAAATTATAAAGCATTTGAAAATATATCCTCTTAGTTAACAATGTATTAGGATCTCTGATGAAAATCGAGAACTTCAAAACTGCCTTCTAACCACACAAATCTTAAAATATCAGTCGGAAAAAATCAGTACTCTCTCTTTAGTTTGACTGTTTTGATAACACTGTGACACTTTTTTTTCTTTAGTTCTGTGTTTCTGTCCAACCTAGTGTTTAAAAATCAAGTTGCTTGTGACATATTAAATATACCACTAATAAAAAGTTTAAAAGGAACGAAAGTTTCCTTTCTAAGGCCAGAGCTAAATATTAAAATTCTACTACCTTTGGCAGCCAAAAGATTGTCTTAAAATTATAAAGACATTGTTAACTCATGGCTAATTGTTACTTGAAGCCAACTCTAAGGGTTACATGAACAACTATTCCTCCTTCCAGGCACATTGCAATCATTCTAATCCCCCTTCCCTTATTTGTAACTTTTTTACTGACAATAAGAAATATGGTTCTCATCTATAACATACTTATTTTTAAAACCATACTATATAAATTAACTAGTTTCAGAATTGGTAACCCTATGGAAACAAACTTACTAACTAAAATACAGTTCATCTTGTGTTTGGGTCAAAATTCAATTTCCAAAGTAACTTAAATTAGCTCTTTTAGTCCCATGATCTTTATTAATTATCCATCTCTAATATAATTAATTAGGTTCATTTATTCTAATTGGCTGCAATTCTGTTTTCATTCTCCTACATGTTTTTTTTTAATTCATACAGTGAGATTCATTCATTGTGATGTGTATCTATGAATTCTAATAAGCTCTATGAACTTTGAAAAATTCATAGTCAAGTATCTACTTAAACAGTCATGACAGAAAACAGTTTAATCAATCCCCAAAGTGTCCTGTGCTACCTATTTGCAGTCAACCTTTCCCCCTACCTCAACCCTAGTCAACTCTAGTCAAAACAATGACTGTTTTGTTTTTCATCTTGGAGTTTTGTTTTCCAGAATATCATAAATGAAGTCATATAATATATACCTTTTACAAAGATAGCAATGTCAAAGACTCCAAATATAATTTTGGATTTGTTTATTTTACCTCTAAGTTTTATCAGTTATTGTTCCATGGATTTGGAGATCTGCTGTTAGGCATATATTTGTTAAATAATTATTTGTTTTTCCTGGAAAATTGAGCCCCTTTATCATTTTGTCATGTTCCTCTCAAGTAAGGTTTCCTTGTACTGAAATCTATTTTGTTTATCAGTATAGCTACTCCAATGTCTTTTTTTGGTTAATGTTGCACACTATATTGTTTTCACCCTTTTGCTTTTAACCAATCTATGGTTTGATAATTAAATTGGGTTCCTTGTAGAAAGAGTGTTGTTGAACTTGCTTTTCTTTTTCTTCTTGTTTTCTCTGGCAGAGTGGGGTGGGGGTGGGGTCCACTCTGACAATCTCTGTTTTTACACTGACTCCTTAAATCTTTCATATTTAATGTGATTATTAATATATTTGGATTGAACTCTCAAATTGTTAGCTGTTTTCTATTTGTTTCACATATTCTTTTTGTTGTTGTTGTTGTTCTTTACGTATTCCTTCTCTATTTTTATCTGTATATCCATAATCATTTTGAGGTTAGTATTCACCATACACATTATTAAGAGTACCTTTAAATAATATTATACTGCTTCTTTGAGAGCTGAGATCTTATCATAGTATATTGCCTTTTCCTTCTCCTTTTCATGTGATCATTCTTGTCCTACATTTTATTTTTACCTATTCTATGAATGACATGATATTGTTAACTATTTGAAGAGATCAACGAAGGCATCTGTTACTTAGGTAACTGTGTTTTCATTTTTAGTATTTCCATTCGATTCTTTCCTACAGTGTCTCTCTGCTGCTATTACCCACCAGCTCCTATATGTTGTCTCCCTTTTTCATTAGAGACTTTAACACATTATTTACTTTATTCATTTTAAATGCTCTATCAGATAGCTCAAACATCTGTGTAATAATTTGAATATGATTCTGTTCATTGAATTGTCTTCGGAGAGAGAGTTGCTTTTTTTTTATATGCCTCATAATATTTGGTTGAAAACTGAACATTTTGCTTAAGGGAGTAGAAATTGAGACGACTAGTCATATACTCAGAAATGACCACATCTTTTCTTCTGCTATCCCTTTAGTGTGGGGGTTGCATTATTCTCCTAAGGAGTGTTGGACTGGCTTTGAGGTTTTTATTGCTGTCCCTACCATGACGACTCCACAGGCTTCAAATTCCTCTAGCAGTACCTTGGGTTTAGGGTGGTGACTGGTCTGCCCAGGCGTTTTCCTCAATGTCTGTTATATCCTCAGCATTATGTCTTTCCTTTGTGTTGTGCCTCAGAGTCCTCCTGCAGCTATCACAGCAGATTGTAACACTACTTTTACTTGACATTTGCCTGCCTAGTGAGGGAAGCCAGAGGTGTATTCCCTGATTTCCTGACTAAGGCTGGGTTTTAAGCAACCACTTAAACACATGACTGTTAAGCACAGTGTGGCTTTGTCAAGTGCCCCCATCCCTCCCTCAGTTCTATTTCTGATCTGGGGGGTATTTCTGCCTACTCCTCAAGGATTATGGCTTTTTGGGGGGGGTACATTACTTTCTCCCAGTTTCCCTGAGGCCACCACTTTTTGTTGCCATTTTCCCAGAATACTGGTACATTTTTGATTCAGACAGATAAGGGAGAAGGGACAGGGAAGAATTTTCTGTCCTTCCCTCAGTCGCTTCTATTCCTGTCTTTCAGGTTTTCACTTGTTTGATAACTTTTTCATGAGTTTAGTCTCCCCTGAGTGGGACCAGCTATGAAAAGAAAAAGTTTACAAGAAAGTGTGCTTCCCTTCACATTCTCTGCATAGACTGCCCTTAGACACTTCCACTTCTTCAATTATTCTAACTCGATGCTACCTAGTCCAGCCGCATGATCTCCAGTTAGCAGGTGTTAGCATGTCTCTCTCACTGCTGGCCCCTGTCACTCCTAGATTTCAATTAGCTCATCTTTCTGATGGGTTAAAAAGCTATGACAACTTGTAGCTTCCCTGATTTGTTTCTTTTTGTATGATTGTTCACTGATCTTTTTCATTCTTTCTGTTTCCCATCAGAAACTGAAGATAAGGTTGATTTTAAAAACCACAAAATTATTTTAAAAACTTAAAGGAAAGGAACAGAAGAAAGACATTAACATGTACTGACCTCTGCAACAGGTCAGACACAATGCAGGCCAAGTGATTTGCATATGGCATCATGTTTAATTTTTACCGCATTTTCACTTTACAAACTTTGTGAAAGTGAGAACACTGCCAAAACAGTCAGAGAATAACTGTGTTTGGTGCCCTTATCCATCCAAATGGGAACTGGTGTGTTGTGCTGATATCTCTTATCTTTCATGCATTAAAAATATGGAGGGGTCAAGATAAGACATATTAAAAAATAATGTATTATTAAAACATTTAAATAAAGCAAGGAACCTACTGCTACTGATTTTATCAGGGAGTTGTCAACCAAAATAATTTTTCATAAAGCCAGAAATCATGTGGGATTCAGTATAGGATCTGAATTGACATTTGGTCTTAGACTCTCCTAAAAGATAAAAAATGAACAGCCAAAATGACACACATTTTAGTTTTCTCCCTTGATCTTTCTCCCCTAACATATAAACAGTCATCAATTTTTTTACCTACAAGATTAAAATATAAGGTGTCTGAATTCAAACTTGTATATTAAAGACACTTTGATATTTTCATAGTATGATAGCAAAATAATTTTGTGAGCCAAAGAAGCATATACTGACTTTCTAGTTACCTCCACTGAAAAGTCAGTGGAGTTTACAAAAAAATAAATAAATAAAAATGAACTTTATGGTTAGTGCTTTATCATTTGTCTTTCAGCTCTAGTAGAGTTGTTTATGTAACATGTATTTGAGAATACATTGCTATACTTTCAACATTTTTGAAGTTAGATAATTCTCAGAGATTTCCTCTAAATCTGATGCAATTTTTATAACCTAACAGTTACAGTGTTTCTGTTCTGAAGATGGACAAATTTAGAAATGTTCCAGCTGTCTATGAAACTCAAATTGCTTATTGGAAAGAACTACGTGACTGGATTTTCCTTCAAATTCACATTTAGGGAATCAGACATTGAAATATCTTAACACGTAAAGATTTTCAGCATACAGAAATATCTTGACATTATGTTGAGTGCTAACATTAAGAATAAAAAAAATCCAATATTTTCCACAATAATAAAGTTAACACATTTGTTTAGTAATAGCTTAAGTTGAAAGAGTCAAAAATTCTACGAATTTTTTCATAAGTATTTGTGGTTGCCTGAAAAATGGTCCCCCTTTCTATTAATGACCTAATCCCTGGAGCTTGTGTATGTTACCTAATAAGGCAAAGACTGTGCAGATGTAATAAAGTTAAGCATCTTGACAATGGAGACACTATGGCCTAAATGTTTGTGTCCCCCAAATTTATATGTTGAAATCCTAATGTCCAATGTGATGCTATTAGGAAGTGAGGCCTTTGGGCAGTGTTTAGGTCATGAGAGTGGAGCCCTCGTGAGTAGTATTAATGTTCTGGTAAAATAGATCCCACAGAACTCCCTAGTTTCTTTCACCATGTGAAGACACAGGGAGAAGGTATCATCTTTGAACTAGAAATGAGTCCTCACTGGTACTACACCAAATCTGCTAGTGCCATGAGTATGGATTTTCCAGCTTCCAGAACTGTGGGAACTGAATTTCTGTTCTTTAAAAACCAGTTAGTCTGCAGCATTTTGTTACAGTAATCCAAAGAGACTAAAATAGCGGGGATTATCCTGGGCTATCCAGATATATCCACATCATAGGGAGGCAGAAGATGTCTCTCTCTCTCTCTTTCTCTCTCTCTCTCACCCACACACACACGTGTGTGTGTGTGTGTGTGTGTGTGTGTGTGTGTGTGTGTGTACGCGAAGGCCATGTGAATATAGGGCAAAGAGATTTGAAGATGCTGGCCTTGAAGATGAGAGGGATGTGGCCAGAAGCCAAGGGATGCTGGCAGGGCAGCCACTAGAAGATGGAACAGGCAAAGAAAGGATTCTCCTCAAGAATCTCTGGAGAGAGTACGGCCCAGAAGATACATTGATTTGGAACTTAATGGTATCGATTCCAGACTTTTGGCCTTGGGAACTGTGAGAATAAGCCACAAAGTTTGTGGTTATGTGTTATAGCAGTCACAGAGACCTAAAACACTGTTTAAAAAATAACTTATGTATTCAAAGCACACTCATCTATAAATATTTTGAAAAGTACCACTGGCCTGAATTAGCCTGCAATATTGGCCTGCTTTCACTCTGCTGAGGAGGATATATAAACTCAGAATACTGCTATAAGCATCCATATGGTTGATAGGTAGTTGATGATTAGCTAGACAAAGTAATTGCAGTTTACTTGGATCAAGAATTGACTTGGATTACATCTCAAATGGGAAAAAGAAATCCCACTGCCTTTAACTGTAGTTAAATGATTATACAGTCTCATATTACTTCTCAAACATCTTGTTCTATAAAAAAAAAAAGGATTCTTTTAAAACTATCATGTCAATATTTCCATTTCCCTTGACAATGGATAATGCAAATTATGTAAAACTATAACCAATATATTGTTTGCACTGACCTTGTCATCTTAAATATGAAAACAGAACACTAACGGCCCTGAATCAAGAGTATTCTGTAAATAAACAATCTGATTAAGAATGGCACCAATTTTAAAGGCATCTATCTAAAAAGCTACCTGGTTACAAAATATAAATGTTGATTTTGAAAGGTGTGCAGAGAAGGTTGAAATAAATCTACTTTGTTTTTTTAAATATCTCTCCAAAGTTGTACCTAAGGACTGCTTTGCTCAGCTGTTTATCAGCAGAAAGACACTTAAAATCCATTCTTATAATTTTATTTATTAAAATGAACCATAATGAGTAGCTCAACCAAATGGCTAATCCATTATGTCTACTCTAGTAAAATTAAGCTTGTTTGTATTTAAAGAAGGCGCCCAAAAGCAAATAATATAGTGATGAAATTTAAGGATAAATATTTGACTTAAGAGACTTTTGAAATAATATCAGACCCTTATTTAAAACTATATTGTAATGTAAATTAAACACTGCCTTAGCAAAATCTATACTTTAAAGATAAAATAAAAACAAAACTATTTTGGTGATAACAACTTTTAAAATGGTAAAGCCATCATGATACATTTAAATTCTACAGAATAATACTAAAGGTAGGAATTTAAAATAATAGCAAATTAGGGGTGCCTGGGTGGCTCAGTTGGTTAGGTGTCCTACTTTGACTCCGGTCATGATCTCACAGTTTGTGGGTTCGAGCCCCATATCAGGTTCTGTGCTTACAGCTCAGAGCCTGGAGCATGTCATCAGATTCTGTGTCTCCCTCTCTCTCTGACCCTCCCCTGCTCATGCTGTCTCTCTCAAAAATAAATAATTAAAAAATTTAAAAATGATAGCAAATAATGATGTAAATAGAATAGAATGATAGTATAATACTATCAGGACACTGGAATCCAATGAAATTCTCTCCTCAGCTTTTAGAGGAATGCTTTTCAGATCTGAATGTGTACTCAAATCAATCACCTACAGATCTTGTTAAGATGCATTTTCTAATTCAGTGGGACCTGAGATTCTGCATTTCCACCTAATTCTCAGATACTGCTGCCGCTGGCCCACGGCCCAGGCTGTAAGTAGAGAAGTGTTCAGGATATGAGAAAGAAGAGTCCTATTTATCCCTTGTTACCTCATGATCTAAACTCAGTATGCAAATATCCTTGTGTTTCAAATTAAATGGAGCTTCAAGTGGAACAGCACATAATCAACGCCCACAAAACTATATAACAAGTGTTAATTGACTCCCAGTTCTCCTTATGTTAATTAAGATGCAAAGGTATTATTAAATTTCAAGAGAACAGCTCTTCCTAAAACCTCATGAGTCCCCACAGCCTGAAGTGAACTTTCAGGAAATTCCTCCCTGAGATGCAGTTGAATTGGCCTTAAGAAATTCCCTTGGACCTTAAGAAGGCATGCAGTAAAAACACCAAACGGATATCTATATATGGCAAACTCCTTAGATTGAAAGTGTTTTCTCAATCTGTCATTTGTATTAACACTGATTTTCATTTCATTTAGATTCCTAAACAGAAAGGGGGAAACATAGAAACCTTAACTTCATATAATACAGCACAGCAACTAGGATCACAGACTTTTAAAATTTTCATTCTGAATTTGGCACAAATTATCGGCATTATGATTTTAAGGAGCAAAACACATATTGTTTCACGTTTATGAAAATAAAACACTGAAGCTCATGGTACCAGTAATATGTCTTATTTTTGACATATCTTGCTGAAGTTAGACTACTATCATAGGCACATTGAATATTAATGTCAAACAAAGCCTTAAAGAGAGTCCAGAAGAGGAAATATTGGCTAGGAAGTCTAATTAACTGATTCTCCCAGAGAAAGCTATACAAAGAGTTTCAGAACCAGGAGAAAATCCCAGTTCTTCTGTTAACTGCTCCTGAGTACTTCATGTCTGAGCTTTGCAAGAGCTTCAGATTAGATTCTTTACTGGTTTACCAAGTTTCTAAGCTGAAACATAGCATGCATACATGTGAATTTGCAATAGACACAGATTCCTAGGTATCAACTGACCATGCTGACACAACAAATTGTCAGCACATCACGCTGAGCCTCCCTACACTAAACTCTAAAGAGCTTATAGTGAATATTAAAAATAATATTTATAATATTACAATACAAAAAGAAGCACTTTACCCAGTGTATTAGTATTCAAATGTATCAGAAATTTTGAAAAATTTCCATCAATATTGAAGGTAGATTAGGTCAGTTTGAAGCAGGGAGTCAAATCACATCACAAAACAGAGAAAAGGAATTGCTACCACAAAATCTGGGTTCATTAAGGCAACAGTTGATAAAAACTTGTCCATTATATTCTTATCTAGTAAATTTGCATAAAGACTCTCATTATGAAGATTTTCAAATATAATGGTAATAGTAAGATAGGACGAGATTCACTACAGTGAAAACCCCGAAATGTAAGCAGCATAACTCAGCCAGTTTATTTCTCACTTCTGCAAACTCTCAGACGCGTCAGAGAAAAGAGAAAAAGGCTCTCCAGGCTGTCTCTCAGATTTACTAATGTATTATATCTAGAATTGTAGTCATTCTCCATGATCGTGTCTAACAATTTACGACATGAAACATGGAAGACAACTGAGGTTTAATGAGCAGATTGAGTAACCCCATTTTGGTTTATTTTATTGTAAGTAGAAATAATACTACTTCATTAAGAAAACTAAAAATCTTGGCAAATGCTCACTTAAATTATATGCCAGAAGAAAAGGTGCAAACTGGGACTATTCTAGACAAAATAGGATATTTGGTCTTTTGATTCTAAGCCACTGAAGATTTGTTTAAATAATCAGAACAAAAAATCAAATGTCCATTTATTATTCATTGTAACCAGAATTGTTTATCTTCAATCACTGTTATTATTAGTTCTTCTCTCTATGTAATAAGCATACTCCTAATGATCACTTCTTGTATATGAGTCTCCCTTTTTTCCCCTAATAGGAAAGGCACAGACGTGGTATTCTTCGACTGGAAGCAAAAAAATAAGGGCAAGCTACAAAATGTGAGAAGACAGAAAACACTCTTGCTTCCTCCTAACAACGAATTCTGTGCTTCTCTCTTTCCACAACCTGAACTGAACATGAATAAACAAATAAAAAAAAAAGATACAAATGCTTTGTGTCTCTAGTGTTCAGACCACACACCTCTATTTAAATTTCAAATTATAGAGTGAAAGGCTCACAAACTAGTTATAACTTAAATTTTTCTTTCATGTGGAATGGCATTCTCACACACACACATACACACCACTTTATAATCTACCTATTCCCCCAAATAATAAATGCTTATTTTAAACTTTGTCTAATATTTCTCAATCTAAAAATGGTACTATTCAAAGTAATAGCTCCTACCCTTCATTAAAAGAATTCCTAATGAAAGCCATCAACAAAACAAGAAGCCAACTTACTGAATAGGAGGAGATATTTTCTTTTTCTTAATATTTATTTATTTTTGATAGAGAGAGAGAAAGAGAGAAAGCAAGCATGCATGAAGAGCAGAGTGAGAGGGAGACACAGAACCCGAAGGAGGCTTCAGACTCCCAGCTGTCAGCACAGAGCCCAACAGGGCTCGAACTCACAAACTGTGAGATCATAACCTGAGCCGAAGTTGGACGCTTAAGTGACTGAGCTACCCAGGCGCCCCGGGAGGAGATATTTTCAAATGACATACCCTGTAAGGATTAATATTCAAAATATATAAAGAATTCATAAAAGTCAACACCAAAAACCATAATCCAATTAAAATTGTGCAGAGGATCTGGGGTGCCTGGGTGGTTCAGTCATTTGAGATTCCGACTTCCACTCCAGGCATGATTTCACATTCATGAGTTCGAGTCCTGCATCAGGCTCTGTGCTGATAGCTCAGAGCCTGAAGCTTGCTTTGGATTCAGCATCTCCCTCTCTCTCTGCTCCTCCCCTGCTCTTGCTCTGTCTCTCAAATAAAACAACACCACCAAAAACAAATAAACAAAAAATGTTAAAGTTGTGCAGAGTATCTGAATATAGACATTTTTCCAAAGAAGACATCAGATAGCCAACAGACACGTGAAAAGATGTTCAACATCACTAAATATCACAGAAATGAAAATCAAAACCACAATGAGATATCACCTCACATGTCAGAATGGAGTGTAACAAAATGACAAGAAACAACAAGCCTTGGCAAGGATTTGAAGAAAAGGGAAATCTTGTGCACTGTTGGTGGGAACATAAATTGATGGAGCCACTATTACAAACAGTATGGAGCTTCCTAACATAATTAAAAATAGAAATACTATATGATGCAGTAATTCCACACTGGGTGTTTACCCAAAGAAAACAAAAACACAAATTCAAAAAGATATGCACCCCTCTGTTTATTGCAGGGTTATTTACAATAGAAATGGAAGCAATTCAAGTGTAAACATATATACACAATGGAATATTAGTCATAAAAAAGAATGAAATCTTGTCATTTGTGACAATATGGATGAACTTTGAATTACACTAAATGAAGTACGTCAGACAGAAGACGACAAATATCCTATGATTTCACTTGCATGTGGAATCTAAAAACAAAACAGACAAACAAGAACAGAAAAAGGCTCATAAATACACAGAACAAACTGGTAGTGGCCAGAGGGGAGGGAGGGAGGGTAAAGGAGATTAAGAAGTATAAACCTCCAGTTATAGAATCAGTGTCCGGGGATGAACAGTACAGCAAAGGAAACATAGTCAATAACATTGTGAAAACTTTGTATGGTGATAGACAGTAACTCCACTATGATGGTGAGCATTTCATTATGTTTATAATTGTTAAATCACTATGTTTTACACCTAAAACTTATATAATATTATGGGTCAACTATACTTCTTTTTAAAAAAGGATCCTTAATTAAAGGAAAAGGAAGATGTAAAGTGAATATAGAACATGTAATTCCATTCCTGCCAGACATATAGATTCAAAAATCTACTATGAAAGGCATTCTATTAATGATACTCAAGCTATCTAGGAAGTTACAATTCAGAACACTCCAGAGATATGATCCATGCATAATGATAACTGCTTTTAAGATAATTTGATACAGGTGTCTTCTCTAATTGTCATAGAAGTGCTGTTCCATAAAAGTTTTACCAACATAAGCCTCAAGCTTAAGTTTTGGTGGAAGGTACTGGAATTGGGGGAAATAATAAGAGATCATAAGGACTTACGTTTTGCAGTCTGGGGGTGATTGAAAGACATTAACAGTACTATCCAATCATTAGCCAGGCAGCATTAACAACACACATTTACACATTTGCTCCTAGGGAAAAATTTATACCAAATTTCCAGTAGTGTGAGAGGACAGATGTTGAAGAATTCTTTTATAGATAATTCTAGAATATAGCCTGATTTATAAAAATATTTTTGCCACAAGCTCTTGATATTTCTTTTCACTCTTGTACATCATTAAGCCTTCTTTGCCTTTTGGAATCCATCCTGACATCGTGTGTATATGTATGTAGAGTGTGTACATGTCCTTTGATATTCTTTCCAGAGGCCATTTGTTTTTCATATCTGTATTAAAAATAAATTTACCACTTCAAATTCAAATTGCAAGCAGTCATTCATCATTCCTACTCTCTTAAAGACACTGATAAAAGGGGAAGAAAGCAAACCACAGACTGGGAGACAATATTTTCAATTCATGTATCTGATAAGAAGTTGTATCCAAAAATATATGGAAAGCTCTCAAAACTCAGTAACAAAAAAAGAAGCCAAATAAAAATGGACAAAAGATACAATATGCACAAAACACTTCAGCAAAGAAGATGCAAGGATGGCAAATGGTACATGAAAAAAATGGTCAACAACTTTAGCATCAGGGAAATGCAAATTAAATCCACATTGAAATACCAACACAAACTATTATAATGATTAAATTTATAAATCCTGATTATATTGGGTGCTGTTGATGTCAAGAGGCTGAAATTCTCTTACATTGCTACTAAGAATGCAACATGGCTCAACTACTTTGGAAAACAATTTGGCAGTTTTCTTAAAGTTAAGCATACACCTTGCATTAGGTCTAGCAATTCTGCTCCTAGTTTACTGAAGAGAAATGATACATATACCTATACAAAGTATTCAGAGTAGTTCTATTTTTAACACACCCAAACTGGAAATGATTCAAATATCCAAAACTCATAAAAGGATGAACCAAAATGGAATACTGCCCAGCAATGAAAAGAAATTAACTATTGACATGTACAACATGAAATCTTAAAATCATTATGCAGAATGAAAGGAGTCAAACCCCCCCTCAAAAAAGTACCTACCATGCAATTCTATGTGTTTAAAATTCTACATAAATATGTCTATGATCTGAGTCACTTTTACTCAGAGATGCCTTATCTTTATACTAAATCATATGGTATTTGTCATGAATATTTATATTCCTCATATCAATAATTCATATAGCCAGTAGCAAATAACACAACTTATATTATATATATAATAAGATAGGAAGAGGTTGCATTGATTTTTTTTTCAATTTCATGACCTTGTTTAATTTTATAACTATTTATAGAGATTTTGTGCACAGACACGAAGTTATAAACTCACACATTAAAACTGAGTGTAAACAGCAGTGGTAATACACTCAGTGAGAACTATAAGAGTAAATACAAATGTCAGTGTATTCCTGTATTCAGAAATATTTTTGCTTGTGCCTTTAATTGCAAGCCTGACATCAACACAATAAATGTTCAATAAATGCGTTACTTCTCCATCTGATATAATCAGGAAGTTACCTCTTCCAGGAAAGTGACTTCACTGGGTAAGTTGAAACTCTATTTGTACAAGTACCAAAAACTTCTTTATTCATGATTATGGAAGCATATCATCTAATATTCATGTGCATCTTAATCTAGCCATTTATTGAGAACACAAACAATGTGTTCTACAAACTTTGCTAGGTACTGATCACACATTATCCCCAGTAGCACCAATTTTAGTATTAAATAGTCTGAGATATTCAGAAAAGTTAAGTGGCATTCTGCAAAATTTACATTGCTGAAATATAAAAGAGAGGAATCTGAATTGAGGTGCCAGACACAAAACTTTCAGATCTATTCTGCTTCTTCTGTAAACTAAAAAAAGTGAGGCACAATGATATCAATTTTAAATTCTAGTGAAAACACTCTTTAGAAAAAGGCAACAGTAATTAATAGCTGTTGAATAAACTATTCTCTGAAGTTGACAAGATTATTCCATAGTTAATTACCATATAGGAAGGATCATTACACATATACACACCAGTCAACTAGATGTGTGTAATTGTTACAAATGTTCCCATCTTATAAAATATCTAGACAATGATTTGATAATATACATACAATGTATATGGGTAATCAACTACTAGCTATATAAAATGTGAATTCTCTACTTTGGTTAATTTATTTCATTTGATGTGTTTTATTTCTTTTTGTTAATGAGCTTTTTTGTTTGTTTTCTAGAAATAAAAGAGGTGTGTTTCACTTTTATTTAACTTTCTTTTGTGCATTTTTTCAATAAGTATGGAGGAGTTACTATGAATTAGGTGATGGGCTTTTAATTTACTATGAAATATATAGTATTATAACCTCCTCTCATCCCAAGTTAAAATCCCTTAGGTCTGAAGCTTAAAATAATGATCCTTTTTATGAAACAATTTTTGGTTCACATCAGTTTGCCAGGTTAAAAATAAAATATCTTGTGAGAAAGTTCCCTGCTCTTGGCACAGGATTTGAAGCTTTATTTGAAATCCTAGTAAAGGTCTTTGAATCTGTGTTTATTGATTCCACATGATTAAGGCCCTATGCAGTCAAAAAGCACCAGGATTATTACCCCCAGAAAAAAGCCTGCATTGCTTTATACTTAAATATCTTTCCAGGTCAACTTTAGTTTGGATCTCAAGCAAATTTTTAAGTTTTTCTTCCCCCCTAGTTTGCTTTGACCTTCCATTTTTCTTATTCTTATCTGTATGAATGTGTGTGTGTGTGTGTGTGTGTGTGTGTGTGTGTGTGTACTGCACACATATGTTTTCCCCAGAGGAAGTTTTGTGGGATTTACATAAATGTACAGACTATTTCATATGCACCTCTTAAATATATTTTACTTCAAGTGTTAATATTTGTATTTGACGACACATATACAATTACGGATTCTAATAGTACCTTTCTCCCTTGTTTATCCAATATTGAATTATTTTCACTTTTGTAATTCACCAGAGAATCATAGCAGAGGACCCTGAGAGCAAAGATCTGTAGTTTTCACTTTGTCCATGTAAAATTAGGAAGTCCTATTAATTGAAGACCTTTGTGAAATCATACAAGCAAGATTAAATTTATTGTGACAAGAACAACAACAACAAAACCCAGCAACCACCAGAAAATAACAAAATACACAGTAAAAACAAAACATACACCATGTCCCTACCAAAAAAGTGTTGGGATCAGGCAGAGTTCTGGAGTTGTGGAACACAACCAAAATCTGTACACTGTTAGCTCTACCTCTAAAAGCCCCAGGAAATACTAGAGACAGAGGTCAGAGTCCTAGTTTACTGTCCCAAGTTGCTTCCATCTCTCCTGGGCTGCAGGTGTCCTCACTGAAATCTGACTATAGCATGACACTTGTTTTGGTTTTGTCCATACCATAGCAGGGGAGGTTGGAAGGGATTGTCTGAGCATGACAAAATGAGACAGAAGATAATGAAATGGTGAAAAGAGAAGAGGTTTGCAGGAGGAAAATAAGGGAAGGCTTCCAATATCTGAATTTTCTGTGTCACATACATATCATGTCTAAAGAGTATGCCTTTCTTTAATGAAATAGCTTTCAACTAGTTGCATAAGATAAACGTGGTGTTATATACAAACTGAAGAAAAAAATGCATAGTCCAAAATAAATTAGAGAAAATCTCCTATAAGACTGTGACCCTCAAATCTTTGTAGTCTCAAAATTGTAAGCCATTATTAACTTTATATAACTGTTTATTTTCTTGTAAGATTATAAAACATTTGGTAACAGAGATTTAAAGTATGTTGACTTGCCTAATAGAATATATTATTAAAATTTTTAAAAATAATTTTGAAAGGCCCTATGATCTATGTGAGGCTTGAACTCATGAGATTAAGAGTCACTTGCTCTACTGACTGAGCCACCCCTGGGATATTTTTTCTTGAGCCACTTGGTTTGGTTTCTAATTTTTATCACTGAATGCATGTATGAAGAATAGGTCCCAGTACTTTATTCTTAGAAATATCAACTTGGTTTGAGCACTCACTCCATTAAAACATAACTATATGATTTTACCAATCACACACAACTTTCTTAGAATTTATTTTTGTTGGGGCACCTGAGTGGCTCATTCAGTTAAGCATCCAACACTTGATTTTGGCTCAGGTCATGATTTTTGGGTTGGGCTGGGCATAGAGCCTATCTAAGACTCTTTCTCCTTCTCCCTCTGCCCCTCCCCTGCTCATGCATGTGCACACCCTCTGTCAAAAAATTTATTTTACTTATTAGTGCAAAATGGAGATCACCATAACATCTACTTCATTCAAGTATTTCTTCAAAAGTTAGCCACTAAATGGCTATTTACATATAGCTTGTCCTGTTCCGTAAGCCAAGGTATCTTACAAAGATACACACCATATATCTGACTAAAATACAACTAGACCCGAAGCTGATGTTCAAAAAATAGTTATTAATGAAAAAACAAGAAAAAGTAAAGCAAACAGGAAAAGGTGTTGAAAAGTGTTGTGAACTGTTCAGTAAATAGAGTAAACAAAACACATCAAAAGGCAGGTATTTCTATACAACTGGTAAACACGGATCCCAAATTTGGTTTCAGTTTTCTAACAATGAAAACGTAAGAACAATAAAAAGCAACGTAAGCTTCACTGGGTCCAGACTAAACACTTTTTACCTGTGAGCTCAAAATCCCAAAACCATGGAAGGCAATCTAAAACACCATTCTTAGAGTAAATACAACTGTAGTCTCATTGCATTCACATCTTTTTAAAAAATTTTTTAAATGTTTTATTTATTTTTGATACAGAGAGAGACAGAGCATGAGAGGGGGAGGGGCAGAGAGAGAAGGAGACACAGAACCAAAAGCAGGCTCCAGGCTCTGAGCTAGCTGTCTGCACAGAGCTCGACGCGAGGCTTGAACCCACGAACGTGAGATCTGACCTGAGCAGAAGCCAGAGGCTTAACTGACTGAGCCACCCAGACGCCCCTGCATTCACATCTTGAATCCTTCAGTGTAGGTAGCGGGTTCTCACCAAAATGTACTGAGGACAATATAAACCAATGGACTCCAGTGAGAGTAGTCCAGAAATCTGACCCTGTCATTACCTGCATTAATCCATGAATAGAATTCAGATATTTTTTATGTTTATTTATTTGCAAGACAGAGAATGAGTAGGCAAGGGGCAAAGAGAGAGAGAGAGGGAGACACAAAGCCAAAGCAGGCTCTAGGCTCTGTGCTGACAGCTCAGAGCCTGACGTGGGACTCGAACCCATGAACCACGAGATCATGACCAGAGCTGAAGTCAAGTGCTTAACTGAGTCAACCAGGCACCCAATTTCAGATTATTTAAAGAAAATTATAGGCTATATATCTTTTTTTAAAACAGCTTAATAAAGCATAATTGACATAAACTGCACATACTTAATGTATACAAATTTTATGTTGGGCAGATCCATATACCTGTGATACCATTATCAAAATCGGAGTAGTACATATCCACACACCTTCAAAAGGGTCCCTTTGTTTTCTGATTACTAATTTTGTGAAAAAACAACAAAAGGTCTACCCTTTTAACAAAATATTATGTGCATAAGATGGTATGGTACTGGCCTAAAAACAGGTAGTTTTGTAATAGAAATATTTCCATTAGTGTTTCCCCCCCCCCCGACTCCTTGATATATTGGCACCCAGTATTTTAAAGGTAATTTTGCATTCTGGTTTGATTTTGTTTCACACAACAAGTCTACTAAATTTTAAGATCAAATGTTAAAGATGAAACTTATTTTTACTTATTACTGTTACTTTCCTACTACACCAATGTTTTATTATCTCTGTTTTGGGGTTTTCATTCTGATATTTTATTTTCTGTCTTTTAGTACAGTGATAAGTGTTGCTTTCCTTAGTCTATTCTAGTAATTTGGAAGACAATCTGTTTTAATCAAATAGTGAAGGAATGTTTTATAGATCATGAAAATACCAAAATAGTTAAAAAATGACATGCAAATTTTGTAGTTAGCCAACATTCTGTCATTTCTTCCCAACTCTATTAAAGGTATCTTTGTATTACATGCCTATTACTACATGGATTTTATGATAATGAATTTCTATTTGGATCTCAGTTGTATAATCATGTATTTCCTGTTAAACTTCAAATGCATTGCGTTAATCATTGGTCTTCACAGTCTCTCTTATTTCATTACTTTCCTGTCAGTCCATAGTTACTTGTATTTGAAATATAGTTTTGGTATGTTAGTATCTATTAAAATACTAAGGACAGAGTTAAAATCACTGCAAAATCAGTAATTTTTTTTAACCATTTTACTGAACTGTGTGTTTCCGTTTATCTACTCTGTTTTTTTTTTTTCCCCATCTTCTTTTGGATTGATTATGGTATAGAATTTCATTTTAATTTTTATTTCAGCTTTAATTTATAGGTTTAGTGGTTAATGAAAATTTATCCTTAACTTCAGTCTCCTTAGTTTTAAAATGCACGCATCACAATTGAAGAATGTTCTATTTTTTCTGCAAATTTATATGTACTGCAAAGATACTGAAGAGTGCAAAATATATTTTGTATTTTCTCTCATGTTTGTATTTCCCTCATTTCTTTTATAAAAATGTGACTTACCACTTGGAATTATTTCCTTTCAGCCTGAAGGCCATCTTCAACATTATCAGGAGTATAGTGTTTTTGCGTGGTAAGATGGTTTCTTCTGAAAATGTCTTTGTTTCTATTTCATTCAGCACTGCAAGATGTTCTTCTACTCCACCCGCCATAGTTTCTGGCTATTTGAATAAATGTTCCATTTTATGTAATATTTTCTTTTGTTTGGCTGCTTTCAAGAGTTTCTCTATATCTCTAATATATATCAGTTTTAATATGATTAATAGAGATGTGGTTTTCTTTGTATTCTCGTATGTAGGCACATGAACTCCAGGAGTCTGTAAGCTTTTTTTCTTTCAGAAAATATTAGATTTTTTTAAGTTTACTAATTTTGAGAGAGTGCATGAGCAGGGGAGGGACAAAGAGAGGCAGGGAGAGAGATAATCCCAAGCAGGCTCCGGACAGACCTCTACCAGCATTGAGCCCGACTCAGGGCTCGAACTCAGCAACTGCGAAATCATGACTTGAGCTAAAACCAAGAGTTGGCCACTTAACCAAAAGAGCCAATGAGGAGCCCCAAAATATTAGATATTTTTAATCATTACTCCTTCAAATATTTCCCGGACTCATTTTATCCCTCATTTCTTTCATTGACTCAATAACATGTCGTTTAACTTTTCATTTAATAATAAACTTTGACATTATGCCACAGGCCACAGGCCTCCCCAGGCCTTTATTTATTTATTTATTTATTTTGGTCTTTCACAATTGACAACTTCTACTGATTAATCTTCTAGTTTCTTAGCTCTTTGTTTTGGAATCTCCAATCCCCTGGGTTTTTTTTTTCCATATTTCAGGTATTATGCTTCTCAACTATATGATTTGATCTATTTTGCAGTTTTATTTCTCTACTGGTTTCCTGGCTTTTAAATTTATTCTGAACATAATTTCCTTTACATCCCTGAGCACAGTTGTAGTAGTTGCTTTAAAAACATCATCTACTAACTCCAACATCAAGATGATCTCAGGATTGGGCTCAACTGCCTTTTATCTTGACTGTCAATCTCATTTTTCATTTCTTTATATTCTTAGTTATTTTGGATTAGATCTTTACCATTATAAATGATCCAGTATCCAGGTTCAGTTACATTCCTCCCAAGAGAATTAGTCAGTTAACATGACTGAACTTAATTCCAAACACTGAATCTCAGTTTACTTCTTTCAGGCATGGCTGAGCTCCTTCAGCTCTTCTACATTCAACCTGAGTGGGGAGCCGAGCACTTTATAAGCAGAATGGGACTGTTCCTCTGTGCTTCCCTCCTAGATGGGATTTCCTACCTCCCTTTTCAGTTGTTATAATTGAGCTACTGAGTTCTTCAAACCCGCTAAACAGCAGATGTTCTCTTCCTGATCTTGCCATTTTTGCTTGCCGTTAAGCCAGAGAATGGGAAGACCATCTAGTGCTCTTTCCTCCTTCCAGATGTCAACCCGCTGCAATATCTACTATCTTTCACTTTCTAGTGTTTTCTCCTAGAGTTTAGGGTTGTTGTCCATGGAAGGGCCAGCTGATAAGAATTATTCAGTCATTGCTAGAGGTGGAATTTCTCAATTTATCTACTTGTGCTTTGGGGATCTGGTTATATTATTATACGTGCATCTAATGTTTTCCTTTTAAATTCCGCATGTTTTATGAATAGACTCATGTGTCATTCTTTATTTTTTCCAACAGTGTCGGTAATTCTCTGGTCTGGAAAATATTGTTATATGTAGGTTATATATAAACTTGAACAACTGGACTGTAGTTACTAGACAATTCATATTTCACTAAACATTTCCATGTTGCTTTCAGGAATGTAGAGTAATTTTATACTATCACCAGTAGCACCATGATTTCTTAATTATCAAAGTCATTGCTATATTTCTAATTGTTGCTTATCTTCTGGTTGTAAGGTGTTATCTCTTTGTTGTTGTTTGCATTTTCCATTTGATTAGTAATGTTGAACATCTCTTCATGTACATGTTACTCATTCAATTTGGCTTTCTATGAATTATTTCTTTCTGTGTTTACTTGCTTTTAATTAGATGTCTTTGTTTTTTTTTCTTTTGTTATTGTTGATTTTTAAGAGTTCCTTTTATGAAATTATGTGTTCAAAAATTACAAAGTATTTTCTCTGGGGCTGTCATCTCTCTGGTATCCATGTCTATAGTGTCCTTTACTGAAAAGAAATCCTTAATTTTGAAGTCTTTATATGCTCTTTTCTTAATAATTTTTTTCAGGGGGACTGGGTAGCTCAGTAGGTTAAGCATCAAACTCTTGATCTCAGCCCAGTTCTATATCTCAGGAATCTGAGTTCAAGCCCCACGTTGGGCCAGGAGACTACTTAAAAAATAAAATAATAATAATAAATAAGAATTTACTTTAGAAGTCTTACTTAAGAAACTGACTTCCATTCTATTATAAAATCATTTAAATTTAAGGCTCTAATATACCTAGAATTCAATTGTATATGTAACATGTTAATATTTGGTATAATTTCTTCTTCTCAGCTGTATCAAACTCTTGATATATACTTGGATGTGTTGCTAAATTCTCTATTCTTTAACAACAGGCCACTGCTTCTCCTGTGGGGACTTCTGCATTTCTGCAGCATGTTTCAGGGTCTTGCGTGAGCACTCTCTTCAATTTTCCTACAAAGTTGACTTCTTTATTGGCCTATATTGTTCCATAAGTTTTAAGACAACCAGTTTATCCAAATATTAAGACTGTATTGACTTTGTAAATTAATTTGGGAAGAGCTGATATTTTTACAATTTCAGCTGTTCCATTCATAAAAACTGTATAACTCATTCAATCTTCAGAACTTCTCTTTGAGGAATTCTGTCATTAACATTTTTCTCCATGAAAGTTTTATAATTTTCTTTAAAATTAGTTACTGGATAATGTGAAATTTCAGTTTCTATCATAACTATTTTTTATTTCTTATAGTTTCATTTCTGTTGTGTATATTTAATTGGTAGCAGTGTTGAATTATTTCATTAATTGTTACAATTTATTATTATTGGAGACTGCTAATTATAACTGTTTTATATCATTCTTTTCATTCTTACACCATTTATTTCTTTCCTATCTATCTGGAGAGTTGTTTTGGTTACCAGCATTAATAGGATTAAACTAATAAACGTTAACAAATACACTTAAATTTTATTTATAAATTTAAGACCAGTTTTTGCTGGAAGCCATTTCTGAACTCATGAAGTGGAGAAAATCTCCTTGTGAGGTAAGGCAGGTTTGAAAGGCCTCCTGCCATCAGATGGCAACTGATGTCTACCCCCCCCCACACACATACAGTTATTTTTGCTTGCGTACTGACCCCCTTGCGCCTTGCTGACTGGTATCAGGAGTGACTTGTCTTCTTACGCTAAAAATATGCTAATTGTACCTTGTGAAGGAACTTATTATAGGAGTTTCTTCTTTTGTGATTATAGAAGCAAATACCACATTTCCTGAGAAACCCTATTTTTCTACCCCTCTAGAAAACAGGCTATTGACCCCTGCTCACAAAGAACTAACTCTTGCCTTCGCTATGCTAAAAACATTGCCTGGAGCGCCTGGGTGGCTCAGTTGCCTTTTATTTGAATGTTAAAGATCCCTTCCTTCCCCATGTGATAAGCATCTAGGCACCTACATGATCACTATTGATAAAGATTATACATGAGTCTTCTACCAATCTATGTTCTGGGAAATTTTTACATACCAAAGAATTTGTCATCAGAAATCATTGTCTAAGGCGACTGCCATTTCTGTTTTGTATCCCATACATTTTTTCAATAAATAAAGCTGACTCTCTGGTCAGGGCAGAGATGCCTACCTGGTGATCAGAAAGAAAACTAAGGCTCTCTCCCTTTTGCCAACACAGTCCATCCTTCAGGGAGCCCTGCACTTGCTGGAGCTGAACTTCAAGTTTTCTCTCAAAAATATGGGCTCTTTTTAAAAGAAACTGTTATAACAATGAATTAAAAGGTGAAAATTAATTTTCCTATTTTAGATGTTTGAGGAAGAAAACTCCAAAATCACAACAATATCCATGATAAATCATCATAATTAAGAATATAAAGAGAATGGAGAATATTAAGTATGCAAAAGCACGCAGCTATTTTGTTCCCCCCAGCCAAATTTCAAAACCATAGAATTTATAAGAGTGCTTTTAATATAATTCTTTGTAATTTTGAAGCTAAATTTAAGTAAAAGCTACGTGAGCTAAAATTTTAAATAAAAACCTTGTCAAAGTGATTACCAATGATTGCCAAACATCAGTGTTTGAAAGGGACAAATTTTGAATTCCTCCCAAATTATACATCCTACATAAAAAATTATTTCTATACAATATGTTATGAAACACCTCTCACTGAATTCTTTTTTGTTGTGTTAAAACAAGAAGTCAGGGATGTTACTAAGTCTTTACCTCTCTTTTTAAAATCAGAAAACTGGAAATCAATAACAAGAAGCCCCTTTCTCCTTTGGCAATATAGTGGACTAATGGTGATTTTAAATATTCTATTTAACAAATTTCTGCATCTCCCTCTCACCAATGATTTTTTGAAATATTTATAGAATAAAAAATCAATAAGGGAAATTAAAAGTCAATTGTACTGTTAGTGGAAACAAATCTGTTTGTTTCTTAAATTCCACATATGAGTACATTGGGTAAATACCTAGTAGTACAATTGCTGGACCACAGGGTAGTTCTATTTTTAAGTTTTTGAGAAACTTCCATACTACTTTCCAGAGCGGCTGCACCAGTTTGCACTCCCACCAGCAGTGTGGGAGGGTTCCTCTTTCTCTGCATCCTCACCAACATCCTCACCAATATGTGTTGTTTCCTGTGCTGTTAATTTTAGCCATCTGGGTGTCTTCTTTGGAAAAATGTCTATTCATGTGTTCTACCCATCTCTTACTTGGGTTAGTTTTTTTGGGGGGTGTTTGATAAGTTCTTTATAGATTGTGGATACTAAGCCTTTATCAGACATACCATTTACAAATATCTTCTCTGCGTCTCCCTCTCCTGCCCCCCTTTTTCTCTCCCTCCCTCAGGAGAAGGACCCGCGATGATTCTCCACCCTGCAGGTCGGGGGGCAGACAAAACAGGTACTGCCGAAGCCGGGGCTTCTCCCATTCCAAAACTTGTCTAGTAGTTTAGTTTTTTTGTTTGTTTTGTTTTCTTAGCTGTGCAGAAGTTTTTATCTTGATTGAATCCCAATAGTTTATTTTTTTTTATTTATTTATTTTTTTGCCTCAGAAGTATTTCTAGTAACAAATCACAATGGCCAGTGTTAAAGCAGTCATTACCTATGTTCTTCTATAGGATTTTAATAGTTTCATGTCTCATATTCAGGTCTATAATCCAAAAAACTGAAAGATCTTTTAAAGTCAGTATAACAACTATACTTTAAGTCTACAAAAGTAGGATTTCTTTTACTACCACATGTATTTTTTGAGTTAGAGTTCTTATTATATTTTACCCCACTGTATCCCAGCCATCGCTATTGCCTTAGTCAAACAACAGAATGGCATGTTGGTTGAGCCTCAATGACTTACCCTCATACTAGTTGTTAAAACCCTATTAATCATTATCACTCAGAATTAATCACTAGAGTCTTAAGATGTATGTATTCTCTCCCAGCACTTATTTCAGTATGTGTCCCCTTTCTCAGAGCAAAGTAAACAGAAACTTTTCTATATAACTTAAATATACTTTTACTTTAGCATCATAGAACATAGCTGAATTCAGGCCTAATCACCATGATCTATTTAGTTGTGCCAAACATATTAGTCTAAGTTGAGTGTATTTGGCCTCTGTGGGCATGCAGGCATCTTCCCTGACTCTGGATGAATTTCAAGACCTACAGTTTAAATACTGAAAAGAGGTAGTTCTGTTTAAAGTAAAACTCCAAGGACATTTTTTTTCACCTTCTCCAGAAAAAAACAGAAAATACGAGGCATTTTGGTTTTGTCTTTTTCTTTTCATATTTTGCACACTTCTTTCATTATTAGGAAGAGAATCAGAAAATAGGCTATCATTCCTGTTTTAAAACTATGAGATCATCATAATATGTTCAAGGTCCTCAAAACTGAAGTATTTTGTCAGTTGTTACATAATTTGATATACAATTTAAGGTATATCACACAACTAAATATATTTTCTACTAGAATATCTTTTTTTGAAAACCTTAGATACACAAAAATGAAGTTATTTAACTTGTTTTAAGTTTGTTTATATACACTGAGCTAATGACTGTAATCTTTCTTTTAATCTATTACTTCAAGTAATATACAATATCTAGAGAAATCCAAGAAGAATGTTGTAATCGTTTTAATAAATTTCTACTGTGTGAAAATAATAGCATTTGATCCAGGAAGTAAAATCTAATGAAATAGTTATATAATAATAAATAATAATTTCTATATTTACATCTGATGCTTCCTCATGTATTCCCACTTGACATCTCCTTTGATCTCCATGTCAGTCCTATTTGGTAAGATGGTTTATAAGCGTGCAGTTTACAGGTAATGCAGCCAGATTTTGAGCTCAACAATACTGGGCTTGCTGAGATCCTGAATACAGTAAGCATGTTCCAAGTGGCTTAACTTCTGCTAGAGAAAAGTATTTGATTTCAAAACATATTCAAAGACATTCCTTTAAGCTACCCCCTACATATTTTCATTCTGAAGGTTTGGGAACTTCTTCAAAAAGTAGCAACAGCTTTGGCTAACATAAAGTTGAAAGTTTTATTTTTTAATCCATTCAGAAAATCCTATTTTTGTAGAGTTACATAAAATGAGTCATCTAATCCATGCCCCTGCCTCCATGTGAGATGATGCTATGACTAGTCATGTTTCAGATAATCAGATGAATGTATGCACAACAAAATACCATATGTGTAGGCATTTGAATTTGATTAAGTTTACCTTAATGGGCTTCAGAGAGCACAAAAAGAGTTCTAGAAGCTTTTAGAAAAGGAATTGTTATGTCTAAGACAGATTAGGGACTTCAGTTTTTTTACTGTGACAATTCTAGAGCATTAAAAACAAATAACAAGTATAAATATGATCTTGGTAGCTATATAACCCATATATCCTTTATACAAGTAACAGAAAAAAGACTGCACTAATTTGCCTATTATTACAGCCTTGGTCCTATTTGTTTTCAATGTAGCTGGCTGGGTTACATAACTGCAGTACCCTTGATCTATTTTGTTTTTATTTATTTGATCAATTTAAAATTATAACAAAATGTATATGAAAACAAGTATCAGATGACTCATTCCATTCAGATTTCTACTCTCTTCTGCTCTATCAGATACTTATAACCATTCATTCTAAATTAATATACCATTTTAGTCTTCCACTCTAAATAATCGTATTTAGTTCAAGGCGCTTATCTGACATTATACTATATACCTTTTTTCTGTATCACATCTGCCTTCTCTACAAGAATATAAATCCAGTATGGACAATAACTTTGCCTGTTTTCTTTGCTGCTATATTATCAGCCCTAAAAAGATAAATTGACAGAATAGGAATGCAATGAAAAGATAATAAATAAATAGAAGTTTAGTACCTTTTACATCTTTAGTTAACTGTGTACCCTACCATAGTTTTCTCCTTTCACTATATTTGTTGTTGCCTTTGGATTATTTTTAATGGTATCATTTCACTACTTGCATATTTTAATTTGGACATCATTTAATTAACTATATGCAGTTTTGTATTAGCATTTCCATGGGACAGACATCCAAGGTGAAAATTCAGGCTCAATGTGAAATATGAATTTTAATTCATATTGAGAGATTACTTTTAAAAATGTGGTAATTCTTCTTTCCAAGAGTATATTTAAGATAGTTAACATTTCGTTACACTCCCTAAACCATTGTTCTTTAAAATTATTTGCCTAACTGATACATGAGGAATGGTATGACAACAGGGTCTAAATTTCAGCTCCTCATCTATTGGTGAAAATAACATTTTCTGTGACTATTTGATAGCTGCAAAAGCTATTTACTCAATACAGAGATTGGAGATAAAGCCTTGGCCCAATCATTACCTACTTAAACTCTAAGTTGATTAGACAGATTTATTAATAAACTCTAGAAACTTCAAATATGGCTGAGATAGCAAAATAAATATAAAATGAATATATATTAACATTAGGAATAATCTCACATAAAATTGGAAGATAAATAAGTATGACTACATTAATTTAATAATATGTTCTGTATTAAAGAGTTTACATATGCATTTTCTTTAATGAATTAAAAATTTGTATTTACTGGGGTACCTGGGTGGTGTCATTCAGTGACTGACTTACGCTCAGGTCATGATCTCAAAGTCCATAAGTTTGAGCCCCCTGTTGGGCTCTGTGCTGACTGCTCAGAGCCTGGAGACTACTTTGGATTCCTTGTCTCCCTCTCTACTTGCCCCATCTCTGCTTACACTCTGTCTGTCTCTCAAAAATAGACAGAACTTTAAAAAATTGAAAAAAAAATTACTTCCAAGTCAGAATTATAATTTCAACTAATATAAAATAGTTGAGGAAAAGTATTAAATCCAAAAATGTCTTTAGGAGCTGATATTTATTTAAGTTGTTAGATATGATCACGAGGTAATTTCCTGATTGTTTTTGAAAGTGTATGAAAACAGATTTGGCAAGTACCTTTTTTGATTTTTCTTTTTTTAATGTTTTATGTTTTTTGAGAGAGAGCAAAGTGGGGGAGGGGCAGAGAGAGAAGAGGACAGAGAATCCATAGCAGGCTCTGCACTGATAGGCCGACAAAAGCGAGCCTGATGAGGGACTTGAACTCACGAACTGTGAGATCACAACCTGAGACGTCAGATGCTCAACCACTGAGCCACCCAGGCGCCCCTCTGTTTTTTCTTTCTTAAGAATTTTTGTTTTTAATCCTTTGGCCTGATGAAAGCCTTTCCACCACTCAATCAAGAGAAACTATGATTTTACAAGAGTATCAATTATATTTTACCTTCTAAGTTGAGAACGTTTTTCTTTTTATCATTAATCTAACAAATAATATTCTTACTCACCAATGCTTTAACTGTTCTTGACTTCTTAATTATAGTGTTTTCCCAGTGTTTCATGGTTCATATAATTTCTAAAACATATTTTGAGATAATTTTCATTTGATGTCTTATTGGCTTTAGGAGTTTATATTTCCTTTCCTCTGTTTCCTTTTTTCTGCTATAGTCTCATTAAATGATACTGTCATTAAAGATTTTCTAGAAGGCAAAAGATAACTGATAAATATTATAGATTTGTTAGTAGGTACTTTAAGTGGGGTCTTTGGTAAGTAAACAAATCCCTACATTTCCATTTTCCACACCTACAATGTACACTACAGGTGTTATAAGGGGAGATACAAACAGCTGGCACATTGCAAATGCTTCTCTGTATGATTTAGCTTCTTTGGTTTTCCTTTTCTGAGTGGAATTAACTAATTGATTATTGTAGCAATTCTTATATAATCATTATTTTAAGAATGCTGAAATATTGTCCTATTGTTCACTTTTCCACTTCCTTTATTATGATTATTTTACCATGTTTGGAAACTATTCATAAATGCATAAAACTGGTGTATTGCAATGCATTACTAATAAAGACCTAAGTATCAGCTATTTTCCTTTCTAAGAGAGTATTTTATTGGAGAACTAGGTCATATTTTTATTCCAAATCTTCAGTTCTGGATAAAATCCTTCTCACCCTAATGGTACAGTGTTTCCCAGTGGTTGTACAGGTCCACACAACTCTGGGTTTTCAAGGGCTTCTGACGTATGGTCACCATCACCGGTTATTTTCTTCTCCCTCTTTTATCCCACCAATTATAGACAATGATGGAATATCTTCCTCTCTTCTGTTTACATTGTTTCTTTTGAAATATAAAATATTCCACCTAACCTCCAAACCCTGACATATTTTCAAGGCTCCATCTATAACGTCCAGGGACCAGCTTCACATCTCTCTGCCTGACCTTTGCTACCACTGAAAGATTGTCTAATGCTAAAACAAAACTTTTGATCTTTTTACCCATATCCTGTTATAAACTGGACTTTAACTAGTTCTCTGGAGGTATCTCATTTTATGAGATTATAGATTGTGGGGAGGGGAAACTGGATGAGAAATGGGTCCTCAGTGTCCGGTGTAATGGAAACAACCTATACCTATGGATTATTTGACTATTCATACCGCTGCTCAATTGCTAGACTCTACACCTTAAGACCAATGTGGAAAGTATTCTGGTGAAAGTACTATAAAAACACATTATTTGATGCAATTAAGTTTAGATAAACCCAGGAGCAGGAACAATAACATGGTCATTAATGGGGTTTGGACTATGCAGAAAGCCAACATAAGCATTATAAAAAACCATTTTACTTAATTGCTTCTGGAAATAATAAATATTTTGAAAACTTAAAATGAGTATAATGTTCACCATCTCACACTCTTATTTTATTGCAAAAGTAAAAATAAGATGATTCCCTAAGTAAAACACTTTAAACAGCTTAGGAGAAATTGAGAAAACATATCCTCCTCAGACATTTATTAAATGTATAATTATGCAAAATTTTCTCCAATTATGATACATAGAGTATTGCTTTTCCTTTATGCTCTAGGAATTTATAATCAAATGACAACACTGGCATACACGAAGAAGCTATGAAACTACATCAAATAGGTACAAATATAAACTATAAATTCAAGTAACTTTCTTGTGTTACATAATGTTCTAAAATTAAAACTGATTTGCATAAGACTACAGGGTAGTAATACAGAGAACAGAGGTAAAACAGGCTACTTTTCAAAATACGTTTGCTTTGTTTTGTAAAAGAGAGAATTGTTCTTGGTAAATATATATATGCTCTTGCACCATCATTTCTTTAGAGTTTTGTGTCTTCTGGTCTTTCATTATTACCTTTGTTCCAAGCTCCCTCCCTCTCTCTGAAATATTTTTGTATGTTTGAATTCTGTATTTTGTCTCGGTGTTTCCTGCTATTTGCTTGTTTTATCTCACTTAACGCTTATGTGGGGATCTGTTCCAGAACTGCTGTTTGTACTGCTCTAGGACAGGGGACTGTTCTAGGCGTCCTTCACTCATTTTCTAAGACCTGCCACCCTTCTCTCTACTTCGCAGTTGAGGAGCTGGGTAAAGGGCACCATCTACTTTGCCAAGACTAAGTATTTAAGGAGGTATAAGAAAAGGCCACAGGGATAAGTGCGGGTTGTGTGGCATTGATACTTCATTAGCAAACTGAGCTTTGGTACTTTAGCAAAATTTTATTAAACACCCTGTAAAAACAATCATGAAGGAGCAGCCCTCATGCTAGTAGGACATTCATAATACGATGCTTTGTTTTTTGTAGTTCAAGTCATTCGGCATTTTCTCTCTCCTTGTCTGGTGCTTCTCTCTCCCTCTATCTATATATCAAGAAAAATTCTATGTATCTATAATATATACAGTAATGTATAAAATTCATAATTTACTAAGAATTATAGTATATATATATATATATACATACACAGACATACAAAACATGTTGCTTTTCTATTAGTATTTTTGTGTGTATACATATACATAATTTTCCTACACTTCTCAGTATGTATTGTACAGGCCCTATGCCTCCACATGGCTTACATAATGCAGAATGATGACTAAATGTAAATATGCATGCTATATATATAGACATGCATACAAAACATGTTGCTTTTCTCTTAATTTTGAAATATATATAGCATATATTTGCTCATTTCTTATTGGATTAGGGAAAGGAAACTTTTATGATTTGCCTTCAGTCGATCATTTTTATTCAAAAGACTAGTGAAACTTTTCCAACTGCCACATTCTAGCTATTGGCAACTCATAATTAAATCCTATCAGGAGCAAATAGAATATGGAATTTATTTTACTATGACTCTGCTTGTTGATATAACTTAGAGTCATCTGCTAAAGTTAACAGATTTAACATAATTCTAGTTGTTACATAAACAAACATATGATGTTAGCTAGAATATTTGATACTCAGTGTGATAGCAACCTAAATAGCTTAGATCCTGTACCTGAAAATAATAAGAAAATATCTATGCACCGCACACACATTATTTTAGTGCCAGTTTATACTTTTTAGTAAAACTGCTTTGTTTCCATTATCATAGTTGGAAATATTATAGCAGGATTCTTGCACAGAGAGGACACTGAGCCTCTTTTTCTAGGAAGCAGCTTTATTCATGAGGACAAAGGCTCAGTGGCTAAGACACCAAAAGGCTGAGCCCTGAGCACAGAGGTGTGTGGCCTTTCACGCAATTTCTAGTTACTTGTCTCCCATATATGGTGACACATATAGTCTGGTTGGACACAGCCCATTACAGGTCCTGTCAGAGTTATGCATACGTGTATGAGTAGACCGGGCCATGTTGCACATGGCCTTCCTTTGTTCTGAGAAGGCCTCCACCACATTCCTTAGTGAGGAGCTCTACCACAACATGGCTGGATCTATACCAGTTTAGAAGAATCAGATGGTTGTAACTCACATTGTTGACTGGTAGTAAGGTAGTGGCATTAGGTACCGGGAATTTCAGATTTTCTATATTCAGAGAAGGTTTCAATTCATCTACATTAAATTTCCCAATAATTTCTGTTTTCCTCCAAAATATACACAAACTCAAGCTAAATTCAAAGCTATAATTAGCTAAGATAAAGATTAATGAGATTTTAGAAAAACAAAGATGACTTGTAGTACAAACTGTCTCCAATATAATTATAGTTTAGTGTTCTGGCCACTAGTGTATTTTAAAATAACAATTTTGTAGCAAATCATAACTAGTTAGAGCTCAGCTGGAGAACCAGATTTCTTTCTAGACAAGAACTTCCAGGAGAGTAAAGCATATTGATTTAGCACTGAAAAATCCTTCTTATGTTAATCAGTCATGTGACCAGTTTGAAAATGTGGCTATGGGTTCAATCTGATAAAAATGTTGTTGCTTGTACACAGGGTAATGAAAGTTAAATAGAATGGCAGATTGTCAGCAGTTACTCTCTCTGCTTCCCAGTATGGGTTTACAAGGCCTCACAGCTCCAATATGGCTTATATAATGCTTACAGCATAATAATGATTTAAGTGAGGACACTCCTTCTCATATTCAGGCTTGATTTACTGCTTAAGCCAGGATAACTCCTTTTAGAATGTCTGGAACAGCAGGTTGTCCACTAATATGCATAGCAATGAGTTCTATTTTTAAAGTCTGCTTCTCAGCAAGTGATATGTTCCTCTAAAGATTCACAACTAGAAGGATTGTCCTGTGGAAAAATCCTTCACATGTCGCTTTTCTATGAACTCAAGCAAACTAAAGTGTTGGAGGCTAAGAATGATGGGATTCAGTTTCCCCTACAACTCTACTTTGGAAGTTTGTTTCTGAAATATAAGAATACACACTAGAGTAACAAAATGAATGATTGGTTTCTCTTCCCTATTAGGAACTACTTAAATATTTACTAATCCAATTAAAAGAGTAGAAACTCTACTTGCACTGCAATAAAGTTGTCTATATATATAAATATCTATTTTGAGAAAGAGAGAGCACACACACATGAGCTGGGGAGAGGCAGAGAGACAGGGAGAGAAAATCCCAAGCAGGCTCTGTGCTGTCAGTGCGGAGTCTGATGCAGGGCTTACTAGACCCTAGGAACCATGAGATCATGACCTAAGCCAAAATAAGAGTTGGACGCTTAATGGGCAGAGCTACCCAAGAACCCCAAGTATTTTAGTAGACAGAAATACACACCACTATCTTTATAATTTTAATTTTTTTAAGTTAGCTACTATGAACAATGCTTCTCTAAGCATTTGTGTCATTTTCTAAAATGTTTATTTTTGACAGAGAAAAAGAACATGAGGGGGATAGACAGAGAGAAAGACACAGAATCAAAAGCAGGCTCCATGCTGTCAGCACAGAGTCCTACTCAGGGCTCAAACTCACGAAACATGAGACCCTGACCTGAACCAAAGTCAGATGCTTAACCAACTGAGCCACCCACGTGCCCCAGCACACCGTCTTTATAAATAATCGGGACTTTTCCTTTTGAGATTTTCCATTATTAAACTTGCCATGCTTTAAAAAGAAAAATTCTCTCTAGCTTGTTAATGGGATAGGACAATTTGCTAACAGAGTGCATGTGTACACGTGCGCGCACACACACACATGCTGATATAATTACATATAAAAACGCAAATGTAGATTTGAATTAAGCATACTCTCCATTTCTTGACTAGTTCCATTGCTTTGTACTAAGAAAAATCTTGGCTCTGTTTTCATTTTTCTTTTCCTCTCCAATTCATCATATTCTTAGTCACTTCATCTCTATATGCACTCACTTTAATCTGGTTACTATACGTGAATGATTATGCATGTGTTATATAAATTATGATTATGTAGGGCTGGTTTTTGTACATGGATTTAATGCATATAAATTGTGTGGTTTTCCTCAAGATTATTTTCTGTTTCTTAGCTTTTTCAACACAGATCTACCTATTTTGTTACATGTCAGGTTAATATTCCATATGCATAACAATTTATGACATGACTACCAAACAATCAAAGTTGAGAGTGGCAGTGAAGTATAGGTGAAGCCACCTAACTACGTGCCTCTTGGCTGGATATCAGGTCTGTCGAATGGGTGCTGTGTAATTTCAATAAAGATTATCATAGTGCATTATAAAAGTTTGGTTTTATGTGCTGCAACTATCTCATTTCAATTTTTAAATAATCTTTTCAATCTATTCTTGGTGAACCTGTGGATAAACAGAACTTAATGGATCTTTTTTTTTTTTTTTTAATATTTATTGATTTTGAGAGAAAGAGTGAGCAGGGGAGGGGCAGAAAGAGGAACACAGAATCCCAAAGCTGACTTTGCACTGTCAGCATAGAGCCCTGGACACTGGGCTCGATCTTAGAAACTGTGAGATTATGACCATGCAAAATCAAGAGTTGGACCATTAACTGAGCCACCCAAGCACTCTGAAACTATTAAGATTTAATAGTAAGGAATCTCTGGGGATGTATAAGTTTTTTCTACCCACTTAGCTAGGAATTATAGTTTTATCTGGATTGTTGAAATTAATCATTTTTTTCTATATCTATTGACACGATCACTTAAATTTTGCCTTTATTAACAAAGTGAATTTATTAAATGTTTTCTAATGCTAAAAAACTTCCATCTCTGAAAATAAACTCATTCTCACCTTTGCCAAAACATAGTATCATTTTATATATTGCTGGACCAGTTCCCTAATTTTATACTTAGTATTTTGACATTAATAGCAATTAATTAGATTTGATTTTCATGTGTAATCTTTTTAAAATCTCTGTGTGGAGTTTATATGAACTCCGTAAAATGAGTTTTGTGAAATATATTTTTATTTTACCTCCTGGATTAGTTTGGAGATTAATGAGATTATATTTGGCTTCACAATTGTATTGGTCACACTAGTAAAATCATCTAAGAGTTTAGAATATGTAAGAATATGTTGTATATTGTTCAAGTCTCTTAAACTCACCTTGAGACATTCCATTTTCTGCTGTGATTCTGGATAATTTTTTTGGATCTATTTGACTAAATTTGCATTCTATTTTCCTAATCTACTACTTAACCTCATTCCTTTAGCTGTTGATTTCAAACATTTCACTATCTTAATTCCTAGATTATCTCTTGACTATCTTTTTTTATACTTTATGTTCCAACTGTACTTTTGAAGTACTTTAGAAAGAATTATTGTAGTATATTTTGGTTCTGGTAATTGCAATATCTAAAGATTTTACAAATCCACAATCTTTCTGTTTTTGTTGTGGCTTCATGGGAAGTAATAAGTCTATTCCATGTATCTGCACAGTGACAGGCTTTCTGAGTTATATCTTAGTATAAGCCTAGGAAAATATAATTAAACAAATACAGGCCTCCAAGGAGATTTGCCTCCGAGAAGCATACATTTACATTCAAAAGGGAGAGCCCAGAGCTAATCATTAACACACCAAAGGATTTGGGTTTTTATTTAAGAAGATTCTGTTTCTCTCCCTTCATTGATGAGGAGGGCAGCTATCCTATATATAGTCCCAGATCCTTCTTGTAGGGATCCTTTCCTATATTACCTCCTCCCTCAGTGTACATTCAAGGAATAACTATCTACATCTCATCATGTCACTCGGAAAAGGAAAAACAGGGAGTAGGCAATTTATGTTGCTTCTGCCCTAAGTAATAATAGTTGACTTTGATTCTGAAATCTGTTTTTGTTTTCGAAACTAAAAATAAAGGTAACACCTGGAATGAGAAAAGACATTTGCCAATCACATATCTGATAAAGGGTTAGCAGCCAAAAGATTTAAATAACTTATAAAACTCTACACCCAAAACATCAAATAATACAAGTAAAATTGGGCAGAAGACATGAATAGATATTTTTTTCCTAATAGTACATATAGATGGTCAATAGACATGAGAAAAGATGCCCAACATCACTCATCATCAGGGGAATACAAATCAAAACTACGAGATATCACCTCTCACCTGTTAAAATGGCTTAAATCAGCACCACAAGAAACAACAGGTGCTGGTGAGGATGTCAAGAAAGGAGAACCCTCTTGCACTGTTGGTGGGAATGCAAACTGGTACAGCCACTATAGAAAACAGTATAGAGGTTCCTCAAAAGGTTCAAAATAGAACTACTCTAGGATCCAGCAACTGGACTACTAGGTATTTATCCAATGAATACAAAAATACTAATTCAAAGGGATATATGTACCCCTATATTTAAAACATTATTTACAATAGTCAAATTATGGAAAAAACCCAAGTGCCCATCAACTGATGATATATACATATTACTTGACAGTGAAAAAGAATGAAATCTTGCCATTTGCAAAGACATAGAGGTCTAGAGTATTATGCTAAGTGAAATAAATCAGAGAAAGACAAATACCATATAATTCCACTCATATGTGTAATTTAAGAAACAAAACAAATGAGCAAAGGGAAAGAAAAAGAGAGGCAAACCAAGGAACAGACTCTTAACTATAAAGAACAAACTGATGATTACCAGAAGGGAGGTGGGTGGGGAAGGAGAAATAAGTGAATTGGATTAAGGAGTATACATATTTTGATAAGCACCAGATATTGTATGGAAGTTTTGAATCACTGTATTTTATATCCAAAACTAATATTACACTGTATGTTAGCTACATGAAACTTAAATAAAAACTTAAAAATAAAACCTCATTAATAACTTTTGTGATGTTTTTACTCTGAGGTCTTTTTTCACATATTCTCAGGGAATTGCGTGTAGTGGTGTAATTGTAATCAAATGGTTAAACTTGTTCTGGTTCACTGTTTTCAGCTATAAAATTCAAGTAAAAACATTTAATGTGATTTTTGCATTAAAAAATAAAAATAATATTAAACATGTAAATACAGTGCCTACAAAAATCAGTGATCTATTAATGTTATTATAAATATTCTGCTAAATTAAAAATTTATCAGCTAACTTTAAAAGATCTAATTATGAGGACTATTTAGAAATATTTACCAAATGTTTTAAAGTATCTTTATGCCATAAAAAGTAAGAACAATAAGATAATTTACTGTGATGACTATTTGCATAACATTATTCAAGTTACTATAGACATAAAAATATAAGACTAATTCTCTCCTGTGTAACTCTATCATTCATTCTATCTAGATGGGAGGTATGGCATATACAGGTAAAGGAAACAAGCAATGGTCTAAACAAACTATTGTACCTACTAAATTAACAGAGATGGGTATGAGGACTACAACTTTTTGCAGGAATGAGAAGCGAGTATAGACTGGAGTTGCTGAGGAAGGCTTTAAGGAGTATTCAGACCCTTAGAAAGATTGTTGTACCTAAGTTCTTACATTGTTTGTAAAATAGCATAGTATCATGTAGAGACAAAATGGGATAAGGATGCCTAATTAACCTCTGGCACAAAATTCAATATGGAAGGGAAAAAAAAGTGAGATATCAAGGAATATACAATCCTGGAAAGGAAGCAGAAAGGGGGAGAGAAAGAACAAACAAGTAGAATAAACGTAAAACAACCATTCATAGGGATTTATAGCCAACCATACCAATAATTGCCTTAAATATAAAAGGACTTAACTGAAAACCAGATATATGAAACAGAATAAAACAGTCAATGTTATACTATTTAAACACACATAATCACACACACACATTTTAAATACAAAATAAAAAAGGATTTAAAGTGAATTTCCAAAAACCTTATGAAGAAAATGTTAAATTCCATCAAGAGACACCAAGACGCGTAATAAAATCAGAAGGCATTCTATGTTCTTGGAGATAAAATCTCAGCATCATAAATATCTCAGTTTTCACTAGGAGAGAGAGGAATTCGATTTTGACACAGGTTGAGTCTAAATTTCTTGTGAAACTGGTTTTAATTTCTGAAGGACCTACAGAAGATTTTTAGCTAATAAAAAGTATGCTTGTTAAGAACTGTGAAGACAAAGACTTTTTCCTACTTGCAAATTGATAAATTACCTTCCCAGAGCTTCAATATTCTTGCAGAAGACACAAGAATCCTGAGCTCAGAAACAAAGGATATTATCGCATACAATGATAGCAGTTGCTACATTATTTATGTTGCTTTGTGCCAGAGCTCTGGTTCCCAGAGGGTAACAGGAGGAGGACCAGATGACAAATGTATAAACAGTTGGTTACATTATAGAAGAGAAATTCTGGCTTAAGAAAAGACGAATATTTTATAAAGGGCATTCAACTTGCCTACTCTTTGTTCCGAAGGAAAAAAACATATATATCTTTTTTAACTGAGCAGGAAGCATGTCTGTCTTCTGTTTCACAGAAGGATTCTACCCCCTTCTAAGCCTGTTCTATCAAGCTTCTAGAATATATGAGCTATTTTTCACTCACATTTTAAACCTTTTTTTAATTTTGAAGTAATTTCAGACTTACAAAAAAGATGATCAATTGTCAAATTCTTACATTTACCCTCTCTCTGCACCCTCCACCTCTTCCTTCTCTCCCTGCCCCTTTGCCCAGTCTCTCTCCCCTCTCTCCCCTCCCCTCTCCCCCCTCTCCCCTCTCTCTCCCCTCTCCCTCTCTCTCTCCCCTAACCACTTCAGGGTAAATTGGAGATATAATGCTATTCTATCTCTTAACACTTCAGTGTATATTTCTTAAAAATCACTGTATAACCATCAAATATTCAACCTTTGTGAAATAATATGTTTCAATCCACAGACTATTTGATTTCACCAAATGTTACAATAAAGTATTCTGTGGCCCCAGGAGCCAATCCAGTATCACATAAAACATTGAATTATTACATCCCTGTAATGTACTTTAAAATATTTCCCTGGAAATATATTTATTCATCATAGCATGACTCCCATTTTAGCACTCTGACCCCTGCCACCATCATTTTCTTATTTTCTTTTGTCCTAATTTTAAGTATTATTATTTCTGATAGAGAAAATTACTAAAATTATATTAGTGTTGTTAACTTTATCCAAATTTAAATGAGGTATTATTTTTGAGTTATTTTAATATAATATAAATATTTTGTGCAGTAATGTAACTAATCTGTGTTCCAAAAAAGAATTGATCACATTCTAGATTCATGCAAGCACAGATAATTTTCTTTTAAATTTCTAAAAAAGGTAAAGCAAAATAAGTTGACAGTGTTTCATGGCTTTTATCTATGGACTTTCAAAATTTCAGGACAATACAAATAAAAATTATAGAGTAGTGCTGAAATAGTATCTTAGGAAGGCCTCTTCTTAAATACACAGTATTTTTTCCACTTAACAAAACACTATCCCTATAATTTACCCATCATACTGCTATAGACAGGGAAAGAAAAATGCTAACACTAAGACACTCAGCAAAGTAAACATGGGCATATTTTTTACAATACTTATAAGTTAACAGAGGATAAAATTCTGAGAGCAACCACTCTAGAAATCCAAATGAAATATTAAAATTCCTGTACTTTGAAGCTCTCTCATCATCAGAGGAAAAGAATATACATACAAATAAAAATGAAGGTAGTTTTCTTTTTAGTTTAAGCCTGTGAGTATAATCATTGGGAAAATTAAAGCAAATTCAATTTTTTAGTGAAGCTTGGGGAAAATGAAGTCTCATTTAGAAGTTTCAATATATATTATTCTCTCCTACAGACAAGGTGTAGGATGAAAGAAATAATCCGATGATGTGTGTTCAGGGTGAACAGGGTAAAACGGAAATACTCTTCTTCCCCTAAGACACCCTTCACTTTTCCGGCAATAGAGAAGGGTTCATCCATGCCTAGATTGCAAAGGCGATAATGAAGCTTTAGGGGACAGGCAAAGTGTGGGCTTTACCGTGGGCCCCTCAAAGAGCAAAATCAAGCCTGGCTTTATAGGATAGACTATATATAGTGGTCTTATATTGTTGCCAGCAAGACCTGATGTTTAGTGCCCAACTGCATGTACTCATCTACCATTGTCTCACATTTTCCTTAAGTTCTTTCCAGCTTATCTTTTAACTCAGGCAAAAAACCTGACTGATGGGTGAAGCATCCCAAGATGGAAACCAAAATCACCCCCTCAAGCTATACTGACCTGACAAAGAGCTCTTGTGTCCCAAACCACCCAGACAAGTTTGGGTTCAATCTCCAACTCATGCCTGAGCAGATAGACCATGGAGTGACCAGTGACCCTTGAAGTGACAGCAGTTACCTCTCCTTTATTATAATACTAAACTTGCAGCCCAAGAAGGAGCACAAGTCTAATTTACATAATGTACAGTGTATGTACTGTATAGGCCCACCTCTACATATGATGATGAACCCTAAATCAAAGGAACCCAGTCACTCCTTCTGGGAAAGTCACAACTTTGGAACTTATTACCCATGACCTCCTTATTTGCTGCAAATAAAGGTTCCCGTGTGTGACCACTCCACATAGTGTAACCTCTATTTTTTAAAATGTTTCTTTATTTTTTAGAAAGAGAAAGCACAAGCAGGGGAGGGGTAGAGAGAGAGAGAGAAGGAGAGAGAGATTCCCAAGCAGGCTCCATACTGTCAGTGCAGAGCCTGACACGGCACTCAAACTCATGAATCCTGAAATCATGACCTAAGCTGAAATCAAGAGTCTGATACTTAACCCACTGAGCCACCCAGGTGCCCCCTCCCATAGGGTGTAGGCTCTATCTGTGACTCAGCAGAGAGCAAACTCACTTTAGTTTGCTAACAACCTGATGACCAATTGAACTGATGTCTTAGAAAAGCTGTTAACTTATTTTGGGCAGACCAGAAATCACACATTGTTTTTGCGAGGTCAAGTCTTTTAACCCACACTTTTGCTGCACCCTGGCCAACATCATCATCAGGAACTTGTCCACCTCCCAGTTACAATCACCAGTGCTGAACTCTGATCATGATCTCCTATATTTTACTTTTAACTTTTCCTTTAAAAAAATTTTTTTTTAACTTTTATTCATTTTTGAAAGACCAAGAGAGACTGAACATGAGCCGGGGAGGTGCAGAGAGAGAGGGAGAACAGAATCTAAAGCAGGCTCCAGGCTCTGAATGGTCAGCACAGAGCCCAATATGGGGCTTCAACCCAAAAACTGTGAGATCATAACCTGAGCTGAAGTCAGACACTTAAGCAACTGAGCCATGCAGGTGCCCTAATTGTTCACTTTTTCTTATTCACTCATTCTTCAATTACATTTAGATATTTATACTATGATACCACAGAGTATCTCCTAGTATGTCTCTCCTGATCTCTGTTTAATCCCAAACTAGCTCAGATTCCATGGGCATGAGTACTTATCAAATTGTTCTAGCATAATCATCCTTCAACTCATAATCAGCCAGAGTTCCAGCTCTAATCTTACCATTTCTTCAACCTGACATCTTCCATTCCCCACCCCCGATTTTATTTTCTGCAGTTAAGAACGGCTCTGGTTCTTTTGAAACATCACCAAGATACTGTTCACCTTGGTGGTTTTCTCAAGAGCTCCATTTTTCTTAGAATGAAATCCCTACACCTTTTACCTCAGTAAGGCCAATTCTTGTCTTTACACTCAACCCAGCTTTCATCTTGTTTAAAAAGTCTCACCTGATCATCTCCAGAGGAAGGCATTCTTGACCTCTGCTCAAATGCCTATTTTATTTTTATTTTGCAGTCTTATTTGAATTCTCACAGAAGCAGATATTCAGACAAGGATTTAAGAGCAGGTTGTTTGCTTGGGAGGTGATCGCAGGAAATACTGGTAGCAGATTGGGTAAGTGAGACAGGGAAGAAAAGGAGTCAATAAAAGTACATTAATTTTCAAGCGATCATTGGGGGTGATTAAAGTTTAATTCCATGTAGGACCTCAAAAGCCAGTTTAGAACAGCCAGAAGAGTTATCTAACTCAATCATTCATTAGTGGTCCTGGGTGGAAACTGTTAGTTCCCTGGCACTTCTGCCGTGTCCCTCACCCACATAGACTAGGCTCCGGGATCCAGAGAGATACAAATTAGGGTAGCTTGTGGGAATCAGGCTCTCATACAAGGAAACTTTAAGCTACAAAGGAAATCTGGGCAAGGTATTGATGTTTCTGCAACATGTATTTGCCATGTATTCTAATTATTTTGTGCGTGTCTTCTAATAGATTATGAAGCTCCTTGAAGGAACATCTATGCGCGTGTATGTCTGTGTGTATGTGTATCTTTACTTTCCTGTCACCTAGTTAGGTAATCATAAAATATTTTTCACACAATTAAACAAAATATTGTAAAAATGTTCAACCCTTGAGGCCTTACTAATGAGTTTAGTACCAAAAATATGCTAGTTATATTATTTCTAGAAAAAATATTAATTATAAATAGCATTATATAATAACCATAAGTACACCTAAGCCATAGTACAAAAATGAGTTTTGAAGCTATTTAGAAATTCACTTCTATATCAACAGGGAAAAAAATTATAAGACTTTGGTACTTTTTGTATTTAAAAAAGATATGATTCTTCTTGAAACTTGAATCCTTTTACTAGCCATTTCAAATGATTGAGGAAGAAATCACGTTCATGGCTTTCACATTATGCTGTGTTCCAAAGTATAGAATAGTTCATAGTCAAAGCAAATCCATCCTACATTATTTTATCTGTCTACACTTGATCTTAGCCAAAAGACCAAGAAGCAATTTATTTTATCTAAAGACTACAGAGAAAAAAGCTTGGGCATTATATTTTTCTATTCAAATAATATAAAGAAAGAGTTCATTCTAACACAGACACTGGTACCTTATATATTACAATAAAAAAAACCAGATACCATATTTTCAGAATGGAACTTTGAATCTCTTTACCAACTAGCCAGAAAACCAATAAAAAGTAGAAATTACATTGCACCGATTAAATTTGTCATGACCCATGTAGAAAGTCAGAAATATTATCTCCCCATCATATCATTCAACTAAATTTAAAACTTTGTACGTATCTGTCAATTATTAAAATAGGAGACCAATGCTTCTACTCTAGTTTCTGGAGAATTCTGACATGCTGGCAGGCAATTTGACATTCATGCAGCAAACCCAGGACTCTAGTTCAGCCTATTAGTGTGCAAATTATAGGAAAAGAGTTTTTAGATAAAGTGAATGGATTGGGGGTTGGTGAGCAAACATGTCAAAGTGACTTATTTGTATTCGATGCATTAATTCATTCACACCTGTAAAAATGTAAACGCATACTGATTTGATCTGGAAATAAAAGTTCCTTGCATTTTGGTATGTTAGTTGATATTATATCAGCAGATTATTTAAACAAATAAGTGAGGTGTCAAAATAAGCTACTAAAGAATGCCAGATGGCGTTGACTCATCTTCTAGTTAATGCCTGTCAGTAATAAGATAATTTGAATAAAATAAATTATTCCCCTTAAAAAGAAAACTTATCCAACATGTAAAATAAACAGATTCAATGTTTATTGTACCCAAACAGATTTCCTGGCAAAGAAAAAATAATTTTATTCATGTACATAACCACAGCAGTAAGAGAGACATATGTTCTTATTTAGATGTGTTTGTGAGAATTATGCATGAAAATATCTCATTCATTAACATTGAATGTTAAAATATCCAAAAGAAAGGTTTTTTTTCCATAAGAAGTTTCATCAGTTATCAGCTCAAAATTACGACAGTTTTCTAATATCTCATTTGGATCTATTCTTCCAGCGTATGTTGATTCCGTGAATCCATTAATAAAAAGCAAAGCAAGAAAAATGATTCCTGACATAGCAAAATATCCTTTAAACAAGAGTACCTTCATGGGTAGACAGGCAGGTAAAAAAGATGTTTCTCTACGGCGTATGGAAACAGTCTTCCTAGTAAACTTCTAGCTCAAAAGTTTTGCTTTTCAAATGATATGAATTTCCTTATTTTGATAGAAGGCAGTTTTTCAGACTAATATTAAAACCTCTTGACTAGGATTGATGAGATATGCTTCTAGACCTCACTGTACAACAGAAATTAAATATCCTTAGCCAAGACTTTAAATGTACTAAAGTCTCTTTTAAAAATTATATAAAATAAAAATTTTGCCATGTCTAAATGATTGGTTTATTCTTTTTTTTTTAATGTTTAAAATTTTTTTTTTGAGAGAGAGAGACAGAGAGACAGAGGGACAGAGTGCAAACAGGGAAGAGGCAGAAAGAGAAGGAGACATAGAATCTGGAGCAGGCTCCAGCTCCAAGCTATCAGTACAGAGCTTACCGCAGGGTTCAAACTCATGAACTACGAGATCATGACCTGAGCTGAAGTTGGACACTTAACCAGCGGCGCCACCCAGGCAACCCATGATTGGTTTGTTCTTATAATTACAGTGATTGATTTAAAAGCACTTTATATCATAAATAAAGAATATAGTTTTTAATGCAGACATTTTATAATCTCTCTTGAAGAATGTAAAGAGAAAGCTGACTAATGTGAAGAAAGCAGTTTTCCATACACCAATCCACACATTCAAACAACACCAAATACAAAATGTTTTTTTGAGGAATCTGATAAGCTTTTCAAAATTTTTTCAAAGACTAAAGATCCACTAATAGTTAAGCCATTTTAAAGAAGAGGGTGCACCCTATGAAATATTCCTAGACCTTTGGAATAGAAGAGAAATTTCAGAAATAGACCTACATACACATAGAAAGTATGATATGATAAAAGGTGACCTATAACTCAATGGTACACAGTGCTGGGAAAGCTGGCTAAGGAGACAGAAAAAAGTTGAATCCCTAGCTAATACAAACCCTGATAAATTAAAGACCTAAATATAAGGAGTAAAGCCATGAAGTCTGAGGGGAAAATTCAGGTCAATGTCACTGTGAGTTAAGAGAGGAAGGGAGACCCCAAGAGGATATCAAAAGAACTGAGTATAAGGCAAAACACTGACTGACTTGACTACATCTGTTAAAAGTTTAGCTAAGTTACTCCATGGTATTGTTGTTTTCACATCTATTTTGTTTGGGTAAGCAGATTTCAGAAATCTTAAAATGACACTAGATTCCTCATGTAAGTGCATGCCGGGGATAGCAGTCTGCAGAGTCTAGAGCAAATGCAAAGTTCCTGGGCTCCTCCCCTGCCTCCTAGTGTTTTCCCCTTATGGGCCTCTTAGAGGAGAGCCTCATGTGACTTACTGAATCCAGGTTCTTTGGTTTGAATTGACCAGTCTGACCTTTGCCTGACAACCCCTAAGCACTCTCTCCACAGACCCTAGAAAAGGCACATGCCACACATCCTGCCTCTTTTTGTTTTCAGTCTGCCTTGCCTTCCTTGGGTGGCCCTTCCAGGAATGCTGGGTAGTTCCTTCAGGGCCTGGGATAGATTCATAAAAACAAAAATTTATGATTTTATGAAAGCCACCATAAATGCACATAACAGACCTGATAACATTCTGGGCGAAGATATTTAAGCTAATATTAAAACTAATAAGCCATTATTATCTATCATACACACAAAAACTGCAAATTAATAGGACATGATGAAAACCAAGAATATAACTAAAATTTCCGCAGAGTTAGCTCAAATTATTTCAACCTTATTAAATAAGATAAACTAAATTATCAAGTCAAATTCAATTAAAACAACAGTAAGATAATGTATATACCTATCAGTCTGGTTTCCTATCAGCACGGTGCAAAAAAGAAAGAACAGCAGTCAATAATGAGGTTGCTATGGGAAGAAGACTTAGCTACGCACACGATCCACTGAGGGTGGAAATGGAAACATTATCACCATTTGGAAAATGTGGATGTAATCAGTACAATTCCTCTTGATTGTAGTCCATAACTTTGTCATCCAAGTTATATAATAGCATAAAACCAAGTGTAGCACAGTGGTTAAACGCTATCTCTGAAGTCAGGTGATTTGGGTTTACTTTATGCATCCACTTACTAACTGAGCAATTTACTTTTCTGTGCCTCAGTTTCTTCTTTTGAAGAATGAGAGTATGAATATTTGCCTCAAAATTATCTTAAGGATGAGGTGAATTTATGGTTATAATGTATGTAGGAAAACACAGTACATTTTAACCACAAAAGAAAATATAAACTAAGAAACCTGTATGAGTATGTCAGTCAGGCGACTGTGGGCATAGGATCATCAGAAGCACCTTAGATATCCATTTTTAGGGGAATAAAAAGCAATATGGGGCTTTACATCGCACAACATATTACACAATTGATACGATTAATGATCTTGAGCAATAAGAGTAAATCTGGAATATTTATAGTAAACCTACTTGAATGAAAAATACCAGACTTCCTGTTTCAGATCTGACATCCTCAAAACAAGAAAAAAGCTGAACAAACTGAAAACCAATTCTTCCTAGATCCATTTACAGAATTGAGCTCAGAAGGCAAAGCTCTGTGGAAACTATTACTCATCCACAAAACAAGAAAAAAACGAACAAACTAAACACCACCAATTTTTCCTAGATCCATCACTGAATTGAATTCATAAGGCAAAGCTCTGCCCCCAAAACTGGAGAGCAAGACAGATACTGAAAATTACAGCTTCCTGGTGCAAAATCCCTCTGCCGGAGCCAGAATGGATAAGACCATTATCCAAAAGACGCAAATAACTCTTACGCCCAACAATTAAAAAGTGGAGTTAAAATTAAAAAGTTTCTGAAATTTCACCAAAGATATGCAAAAAGCAAATAAATAAGACATATCAAAAGATGCTTAACATCATATGTCACAAGAGAATTGCAAATTAAAACAACACTGAAATATCACCACATACCTGCTAGAATGTTGAAATCCAGAACGTTGATGACATCAGATGCTGGAGAGGATGGAAAAGAACAGGAGACTTTTTCATTGCTGTTCGGGATGCAGACTGGTACAGCCACTCTGAAAGACAGTTTGGGAGTTTCTTTTTTTTCTTTCAAGTTTATTTATTTATTTTGAGAGAGCGTGCATACAAGCAGGGGAGAGGCAAAAGAAGGGAAAGAAGAAAATCCCAAGCAAGCTCCACACTGTCAATGCACAGTTCGATGTGGGGCTCTAACCCTCAAAACATGAGATCATGGCCTGAGCCAGAACCAAGAGTGGGACATTCAATTGACCGATTCACCCAGCCACCCTTTGGTGTTTCTTAAAAAGCTAACCATACTCTCCCCGTTCGTTCTAGTCATCATACTCCTCGGTATTTACACAAGGAGTTGAAAACATGTCCACACAAAAACCTGCACATAAACTTTTTAGCTGGTTTTTTTTCATAATTGCTAAAGCTTGACAGCAATGAAAATGTCCTTTCACCGGTGGATATATATACAAACTGTGATATATCCAGACAATGGAATAATATTCGGCAATAGAGGAATTGAGCTATCAAGTCACTAAAAGCACAGGAGGGAAACAAATGCATACTACAGTCTGCATATTACCAACAGTGGGATTCAAATTACATAACATTCTCAAAAGGGCAAAAATATAAGACAGTAAAAAGATCGGTGGTGACCATGGGCTGAGGGCTGGGGATGGGGAATTGGAGGAGGACGAAGGAGGAGCACAGAGGATATTTAGAGCAGTGAAACTATTCTGTGCAAACACCTGACATGAAGCATTTGTTACAACCCATTGAACTGTTCAACCCAGAAAGGAATCCTAATGTAAACTTGGACTTCAGTTAACAATAACATGTCAATACTGGTTTATTGATTATAATACACTCCCTCACTAATGCCAGATGTTAATAATAGGAGAAACTGGAGGCAGGCTTGTGTGAACTCTGTACTTTATGCTTGGTTTTTCTGTAAAGGTAAAACTGTTCCAAAAATAATGTCTACTAATTTAAAAATGCCAACAAAGCAACTCCTGTATTACAAAAAAATATATACATTATAAGGACACATGTCAAACTTATTAAACTGGATAAAGAAGAAAATAGGAGTCAAAGGGACAAAGATCAGAAAGAAAATAAGAGTTTTTAGTGACAATATAAGATAAAAACTGAAGAATATACTAATAACTTATTTCTCTGCCTAAGAACTCACAATGAATAAAGCACTAAGCATTTACACACACACACACACACACACACACACATATATAGTATTAAAAACCTGCACATTCATCTTTTTTTTTTAAGATTTTTAAAAAATTTTTAATGGTTTCTTTTTTAATTTATTTTTGAAAGACAGAAAGAGATAGCATGAGCAGGGGAGGGTCAGAGAGAGAGAGGGAGATACAGAATCTGAAGCAGGCTCCAGGCTCTGAGCTAGCTGTCAGCCCAGAGCCTGAAGCGGGGCTTGAACCCACAGACCCTGAGATCATGACCTGAGCCGAAGCAGGATGCTTAACTGACTGAGCCACCCAGGCACCCCTGCACATTCATCTTCTTAAAGAAAATATACTATATCTGAAAAGTGTTTGGCGATGAAGAGAAATGAAAAAAGGTAGAAGGTGAGTCAGAAGGAGAAAATAGGACAGGATCTTCTCTATCTCTAAGAATTTTATCTTTACTAATGAATTTGCTGATGTAGCTAAGCTGGTCATGTGCTAGTGACTTCAGTAACTGACCAAGCAGTGGCAGATGACACAACATTCCCAGTCCAGTGGTCATTGTGCCTGCAATTTCCTTCTAATCACTTAGCATTGATAACGTGATACAATGCATGCATCAAGTACTTTCACCTTTGACTTCTAGGGAGAACTATTTGCATAATCAAGAATGCACAGTCCAGGAGTGCTCAGCTGTCACGATACCAAGCAGCAATTTTCAGGGGGTCATCAGGTATCATATAGGGAATGCTCACGTTCCAGAGGTAGCTGATGCAAGTTTTCTGAAATCCCTCGCTGGATCAGCAGATGCTTCAATAAATCGATAAATAAATGACATGATGGTGAAAGTGACTTCTTATGATGAATGTAGGAAATGGGCTCCCATTAGTAAAATTCATTATGTTTAAATAGAGACTCTCTCCCACCATTAATTAAGTACAAGTATCCAACAGTTCTTTATCCTAAAATGTTTCAGTACTAAGGTGTTGTGTTTGCACTGTGTTCTGGCACTGAGCCCAAAGTGGAGCTCAGACTCATGACCTGAGCTAAAGGCAGATGCTTCACTGACTAAGGCATCCATGTGCCCCCATTTCTGATAAAATGCCATTGGCGAGTTGTGGCTCTAGAATGTGTGTGTCTGCCTCATAAAGGTGTGGTCAGTGCACCTGAAAGGACAGAAAGCTAGGAGTTTTCTGTTGCCAGGACAGGTTTATGAACTGCTTTGTGACCACTTTACTCATAGGTATGTATTTTATAACTTTATGTAAGGCTAAAGGTTGTGGGGGATTAAGAGGGTTTAAATGGACAAATGTTATAAAATATCCTAACAGCCAGTTGAATGTGAACTTCGTGTTCTTTGGATTTAGCCAGAGGAAAGTATGAGAGGTATGGTAAAAGAGTTTCAGAGTTTTGGGGATCTGAAAGCAATCAGAAGAAAGTAAAACTGCTATCTGGCTATTGTTCCTGGAGTACAATGCAAGGAATAGGTTTGCCCATCCCAGGCATTCCCTTTGATGCCTAGACAAAGAGCTACCTGGAATGGAGCACAGCCTTCCCTCCCACGCCTTTTCCCTAGAGGAAGAATCTGCATCCAAACACAGCTTCCCATAGTAATAGTGTTTGCCTCCCCAAAGCAGGTCAAGTCCCATGTGCCCTCAGGGACTCCAGGTGCAAAGCAGCACGCATTCCCACACATCCCTGTTAACCCATTAGTATCCAGATCTACATTGCCTGTTGCCAAGCAGTTTACTTCCAAACCGACAAAGTACTTACCCTTGTGTGATAAAGATCAAGGCATGCCCAAACAGACCTCCATCTGGTATTATGGGAGAAGGAGAGATCTATGCTTTCTCTGTTCTTGTGAACTCCAGCTATGTAAGATTTTGCTTTTAAAATAAAAGCCCCACCTCACAACAGACTGTGTTGTGGAGTAGCTCCAGGAACCTGATACTTAATGGGCGATGATGGGAACCATTGCACAGAATGGGTATGAGAGTATTATGTGAGTAACCCAAGATGAAAATGGAGTCAAAAGAGATTTTATTGATGAAAACTATTAGTTGTTCTAGAGGATAAAATAAACTTGAAAAATATTTGAATCTAATGGATGGTGACAGAGAAAGTGAAAGATGTTTAAAAGCACAAGAGGTAGAGGATAATCAATAGAGGAAAATCCCTAAGAAAGATGGAGGCACACTATTCAGGACACTAATGGGAAGAAACTCAATAGTCATGTGGACGGCTCTCCTACTGCACCGACAGGTGAGCTAGCTGCTCATACAAGAGGTGTGCTGGCTGCTGATACTAAGAGCTGATTTGTAAGACCTCTTTATCTTCAAATCTCCTACATTCTTAGACAATTTCTATTGTTCTAATTGGGCAATATTGAGCCATGTAAATTCCTAGTTATTATGGCCAAGAAACATGCCTCTTGCTGTTTGATCTATGCCTGACTTCCATATCCATCTCTAACCCAATCTCTCTGGCAAGGAGTATGGAGAGCACACGTGCTTTAGTTAGAGCAACACCGACTGCTATAGTAAACAGGGTTCAGTCCACAAAAAACAGGCATTTATTTCTGGGTACCATGGAGTTCAAAATGAATTTTCTGTATTGTTGGATCTCTCCTCTGAGTAATGACTTAAGAATTCTAGCTCTTTCTATTTTGTGGCTCCACTATCTTCTAGAGATGGTTTGCAAGGTTGTCTTGCACATGACTTAAAAAAAGAAAGAAAAGTCAAGAACTGTAATGAGACAAAGAAGGTCATTAGATATAGGGGTTGATTTATCAAGAAGATATAACAATTATAAGGGACCCTGGGTGGCTCAGTTGGTTAGGTGTCCAACTTTGCCTCAGGTCATGATCTCACAATTTGTAAGTTTGAGCCCCATGTCAAGCTCTGCATGGATGGCTTAGAGCCTGGGGCCTGCTCTGGATTCTGTGTCACCCTCTCTCTCTGTTCTTCCCTCATTCACATTTGGTCTCTTACTCTCTCTCAAAAATAAACAAATGTTAATTTTTTTTAATTTAACAATTATAATTATATATGCACCAAATGTCAGAGTACCTAAATATATTAAGCAAATATAATAGATCTGAAAGGAGAACTGGACATAAATACAATAATAGGGGAACTATAATACCTCATTTTTAACAATGGATATATCATCCAAACAAAAAAAATCAATCAACAAGCGTTTACTTGAACTAGTTTATATCAAATGGACATAACAGACATATACAGAACATTCCAAACAACAGCAGCAGAATACACATCCTGGCCAAGCACACACGAAACACTGTCCTGGACAAGTATCTCATATCACAAAACAGAAGAATGAAATCAGGCCAACTATATTTTTACCAACCACATGGCATGCACCTAGAAATCAGTAACAGGACAAAAACTGGAAAATTCATAAGCATGGAGAAACTACACAGCATACTCCTGAATAACCAAAGGGTCAAAGCAGAGATCAAACTGGAAATTTTAAAATAATATCTTTAAACACACAAAATGGAAATACACCATTACAAAACATATAGAATGCTGCAAAAGCAGTTCTAAGATGGAAGTTTATAGCTATAAATCCTACATAAAGTGAAAAAAAGATGTCAAATAAGCAATGTGACTTTACATTTCAAGGAACTAGTTAAAAAAATAAAGAATGAATTAAGCCCAAGTTAGCAGAAGAAAGAGAAATAAAGATTAGAGTAGAAATAAATGAAATGAAGAGAGAAACAATAGAAAAAATTGGCAAAACAAAGAGTTTTTTTTAAACAGATAAACAAAATTAACAAATTTTTAGCTAGACTAAGAAAGAGGACAAAAACCAAATAAATAAAATCAGAAATGAAAGAGGAGACATTATAAATGATACCACAGAAATACAAAGAATCATAATAGCCTCCTAAAAATATATGCCAACAAATTGGATAACCTAAAAGAAATGGAAAAATTCCAAGAATTATACTACCTACCAAGACTGAATTATAAGGAAATAGAAAATCTGAACAGTTGGGACAAATAATGTAGAAGGAGGTTGATCCAGATGTCAAAAACTTCACAACACAGAAAAGCCCAAAATCAGATGGTTTAACAGGTGAATATTACCAAACATTTAAACAAGAATTAGTATCAATCTTTCTTAAAAAAACTATTTTTTTCCCCAAAACAAATAATAGAAGGGGAGAGAACACTTCTAAATTCATTTTGGGTGGCCAGTGTTACTCATGTACAGTTAAGGACACCACAAGACAAAAAACTACAGGTTAATATCCCTGATGAACATAGACACAAAAATTCTCAATATGCCACTTGCAAACAGAACTGAAAAGCACATTGAAGAGATCATGCATTCATGACCAAGCCAGACTTATTCCTGAGATTCAAGGACAGTTCACTATAGACAAATCAATAAATGTGATATACCACATTAACAGAATGAGATATAATTATATAATCATCTCACTAAATGGAGAAAACAGCATTTAACAAAAATTCAACATCCTTTTCTGGTATAAACTCTAAATGAATTGGGCACAGAAGGAACAGAGATCAAAATAATAAATGCCATGTATATATAAAATAATAAAAATAAAATGTAATAAAAATGTTAAAAAGCTTATGAACAAATGTAACCAAGGAGGTAGAAAGATCTATAAATTGAAAACTGAAAGAAAATGATAAAAAAAAAATTGAAGACGACACATATAAATGGGCAGACATCCCATGTTTATGGATCAGAATAATTAATATTATTAAAATGTCCATACTACAAAAGCTATTTATAAATTTCATGTAATCCCTATCAAGGTTCCAATGGCATTTTTTGCAGAGGTAGGAGAAAAATACCAAAATTTATATGGACAACCCATGAGTAGTTAAAGCAAGTCTGAGAAAGAACAAAGTGAGAACCATCACACTTCCTAATCTCAAGCTCTATTATGACACACAGTAATCAAAATAGTATGATAATAACATTAAGAATAGATACATAGCCAATAGAACAGAATGGAGAGAACAGAAATAAGCCCATGCATATATGATCAACTAATATTTGACAAAGATGCCAATAATATTCAATAGAGAAAACACTGTGTGTCTTCAATAAATGGCACTGGGAAAACTTTTTATTCTATATACTTAAAAAATAAAACTAAACTCCTATTTTACACTTAAAAAAATCAACACAAAATGGATTAAAGAGGGGCCCTGGGGTAGCTCACTCATATAAACATCCAACTCTTGATTTCACCTCAGGTCATAATCTCAGAGTCATGGCGTGGAGCCCTGCATCTGACTGCACTGAGGGTGGAGCCTGTTTAAGATTCCCTCTCTCCCTCTGCCTCTCTCCCCAACTTGCACTCTCTCTAAAAAAAAAAAAAAATAATAATAAAATAAAAACAAAAAATGGATTAAAGACATAAAAAACTGAAAAATATAGAACAGGGGGAAAATATCCTTAAAATAGGTCTTGGCAATAATCGTTCAATATTTTTATACATTAGAATATGAAATAGCTTTTAATCCTGAGTTGAGTAGGCTAAAATGATTGCAGTAGCTCAGTTATTAAATCATGGTTTCTTTTATGGGATTTCTCTATCTTTCATGCGGACATGAATAATTAATGTAAGTAAGCCTCAATGAGAGAATATTTGGATATTAACTTGAGTGTTATAGACTAGGAGATATTTATTATCATTTATCTATTTATGTATTTATTTATAAATATTTATTTTGAGAGAAACAGAGTGTTAGCCAGGGGGGGCAGAGAGAGAGAGAGAGAGAGAGAAAGAGAGAGAGAGAGAGAGGCCGACCAACTCAAGCAGGTCCCATGCTGTCAGGGCAGAGGACCACACAAGGCTCAAATTCACAAATGGTGATTTCATGACCTGAGCCAACATCAAGAGTTTGACACTTAACCCACTGAGCCATCCATGTGCCTCTTGACTAGGACACATTTAAAAATGAAAAATAGGAAAAATTACTCTAATATTATTATTATTAGGTAAAGAGATTCCTGACTACTTCATCCCAGATGTAAATATTCACTTTTCCTAAGACAAAAAATTCTGAAACTCCTACCACAAGAGAAGAGAAGGCCCTGACAAAGCAGAAGACTCCCGTATCCAAAGATAAGACCAACATTCCGTCTCACTCACTCTTTCACTAGAAATTAATCTTAATGATTGGTATTAAATTATGTATGATATATGAGTTAAATATTAATTATACATATGAATTACACGGAACTTTTACTACTTTTTAAATTTTATTTGCTGCTTTCTAGATGAATAAAAACTTTACCAATTGCAACAGATGAAGCACTTGAACTACTCAAAAGAGAGGGTGTTTAGCATATTGCTAGGAGACCACATTCACATCCTGCATAATAACAGCAGTAATTCTGTGCTTCCTGGTGCAGGGCATTAGAAACATTGCCAGTTATGTCTCAGCATGCCACAGAATTAACTCACACAATCTTGATCATCTATTTCAAGCAGCTCATCTGCCAAGCTGACCTATACTGTAATCAAACTAAATTGTATACTTTTGCTACATTTGCATTTTATTTTCAATTTTCATAACACACTTCTCATTCATTCTCTGAAATAGCCTTGCTGTAAGTAAGACTCCGTAAATGAATTTTCTCCCCCCAATTTCCAGTTCAATAAAAAAGCATAAAATTTCTGAAAGTTAAAAAGTCCCAGAATATCTAATATAGATATATTGTTTAGATTTCAGTGAAATATCTTCAGAATTCAGATTTCCTAGAATAAAGACAAACTTCTCCAAATTATGGCTTTGCATTTATGCTGTTTTAAGGAAACAGTACATTTTTGCCAATTGAGGTCAAGTCCTCAAATTATTTTTAATAATACATATTTAAGTGTTAGAAAGCACTCAATTTAAAATTCTGAGGCATTAAATGTCCTTTCTATTCATAGGTCAGGCTGTTGACTTGGAGGCATAGCACTCCCATTTTATTTTCTGAAAACATTCAATCTCTCTTTACCTTACTGCTCTTATTTGTAAAGTGATCATAACATTTACCTCTCAGATTTGTTAAAGGTGATAATTTGATAAATGTATGTGAAGCACTTAGCATAGTGTATAACAACATGTAGATGGTCAACTAATAGTCATCACTGCAATTCTTTATTTCTGTTGAGGGACAGAATATATATTTTATCTAATTCTTAGTAGAGTAGATTTAAAATAAAATCTTGCTTTTTTTAAAGTCTATATACTGGAAAATTATATGTATATGAAGAATTTCATAATGAAAGTTTATTGCTTATTTATAACCTTATAATTGATATGGCATTAAGTTTTTTAAAGCATATTCTTAAAATCTGTAAGGAGTTTATAGAACAGGTCTAGCCTTCATGCTTGAAATTAGCCTCCTCACCGTGCCTGATTAATCACTCTCAACAGCATACAAAGTTCTCTTACTAAAGACCTTAATATAACGGCAGACATATTTCTTTTGAATAATTCTGGGAATTAAAATTCTGAGGTTAAGTGCCCTAAATAAACAATCTGGCTCACGCATAGACAGAGCTTTACCTCAAACATGTTATTGCAGAGGCTGCTTATAGAGTACTTCAATATTCACCCCCTTTTCTGGTGTTAGAATGTCTATTTTTTAGCTTTAACTGTAAATACCAGCCTTCTTTGCAGGTAGTGTGGCCTGGTTACTAAATTCTGGCCTTTGGCACCTAAATGAACATGCTGTACATCAGTTTCTAGGAAATCTCAAAAAGGTCTCGTTCTCCTTCCCTCTCTTCTCCCTACCTATTACCTAGAATGGAGAACTGATGAATAGATCTTCATCTGTCATCTTGAACTTTGAATTACATTTTAGAAGTCAGAACAGAGAGAAAAGCAAAAGAATGGGGATACATAGGTAGCTCAGGCTCTTGATTTTGGGTCAAGTCATGATCTCAGGGTTTGGGGAGTTCAAGTCCCACATCTGGCTCTGTGCTGACAGTATGGATCCTGCTTTGGATTTTCTGTCTCCTCTCTCTCTGCTCTTCACTCTCACTCTGCCCTTCTCCTTCTCTTCTCTTCCTCTCTCTCTCTCAAAAATAAACAACAACAAAAAAAGGAAGCAAATGAGTAAAAAAATGACTATTAGATTCATAGGTCTTTGGAGCCACCATAACTCTAGGTCAGCTTGTATCTTGATTTCTTTTTTGTCTCTCGAAAAATAAACTGTTCTTATTAGCACTCCTACTGAGTTTCCTATATAATGGACGCAAACCTGAAAACTCTTCTATTATGAAGTATCTTTAATTTTCTCTAGCTTATTCTCCCTAGGGAATTTAAGTCAGTGTTAAATTTCAACTGCATAGTATTCACTGTACTATTGGGCAAGTTCTAAAACTTGCATCTATTGTAAAGTTTTCATAAGATGATATAGCTTACTTTTTTCGCAAGTTGTAAAACAAACAATATTTTAACTCAGTGTTGCAAATCTTGAAGGCATCTTTTTCCTACCATAATCTAAGTATTAATACCTTACTGCTGATCATAAAAGGTAGAAAATTATATTCTTACTATATTCTCTCCAAAAAATATTTCTTATATTATTTGAGATATAGTTATTGATAGTTTTTCAGAAACATTTTAAATTTTATTGCTTGGTTGTGTTTGCTGAAAGGTAAAAATACAGAACCTTAGATTACTTGGCATGGTTTCAAACCATAGAAAAAGGTAAAAGAATCACACTTATATTTTAGTTTTTTCTTATTTTTATAAAATTTTTTTAGTGTTTTATTTATTTTTGAGAGAGAGAGACAGCATGAGCAGGGGAGAGTCAGAGACAGAGGAGACACAGAATCTGAAGCAGGCTCCAGGCTCTGAGCTGTTAGCACAGAACCTGACATGGGGCTCAAACCCACGAACTGGGAGATCATGACCTGAGCCGAAGCTGGACGCTCAACTGACTGAGCCAGCCAAGGCCCCTACTTAGTTATTTTTAATCAATTATTTCATAGTGTAGCTATGTATGTGATTAACAACAGATTAAAAACTGCAAAGGAAGAAATTGAAGCTATAGTAATCTAAACAATTCAAAATGAAACAAAACATTAGATTAGTGAACTATGGGGAAAATTAAAGTAGATAAATAAGTGTGTACTTGAAGTCCCCAAAGGAAAAGAGTGAAAGTGGAGACAAAAAATATTTTTGAAGAAATGGTGATAATTTTTCCAAATTTGATGAAAAATTTAAATTATACTCATGAAGCCCAAGAAACATACCAAAAAACTACATCAAGAAACAGCACATAGTAAAAGAACATTTTTTAAATCTTGAAGGTACTGAAAACATCTTAAACTATTTCTTTTTAAGATTAGGAACAAGACAAGGATGTCTTCTCTCATCCCTTCTACAGAATTTATACTGGAGGTTCCAACTTGAACAAGAAAGCAGAAAAGAAGACAAAAATGCATCAATGTTGGAAAGAGTGAATTAAATCTGTCTTTATGCTCAGGCCACATAATTATTTATGTAGGATATGCATTAGACCTACAAAAACCTACAATAACTAAAAGTAAATATAGCAAAGTTGCAAGATAAAATATACATATTCAATGTCAAGTGTATTTCTATATAGTAATAGCAGATAAGCATAAAGTCAAATTTAAAAGTATTTAAAACACCATAAAATATTAAATGTTAGAGATAATTTTGAAAAAAGTATGAAAAATCTTTATATCTGAGGACCAAAATGCTTAAAGTGTTGCTGAGAAAAATGAAAGAATACCTGAATAAATATATTTATTTATACCTGGAGGGAAAAGTCATATCAAACTAGAAACTCTGATACAGAAAATATATTAAAAGAAGCCAGAGGAAAAAAGTGTATTACATATGGAAGAAAAAAAATGGTAAAATTAATAGTATACTCCTCGCTGGAAACAGTGAAATAAAAGAAATTGAAGTGGCATCTGAAAAACACTGGGCATATAATCAAAAAACTAAATTGTTAATATAGTACTCTACAGCAAGTGTGAACATTTTCTATCTCTTAAAGAATTAAATTTGTCATTAAGAACGCCTTAAGAAAAAAACCCACCAGAACCAGATAGAACCAGAACCAGAGAGAGACAGAGAGAGAGAGACAGAGAGAGAGAGACAGAGAGAGAGAGACAGAGAGAGAGAAAGAGAATATGAATGAATGAATCTTAAGCAAGCTCCATGAGAAGCATGGACCTGGAGGTAGCGCTGGATCCCATGACCCTGGGGTCATAACCTGAGCCAAAATCAAGAGCCCAGTGCTCAACTGGCTGAGCCACCCAAGTGCCCCCGAGGACTTTAATAGTAAGTGACAGGTTATTTCTCAAGTTTAAGTGTAAATGAAATTCACCTAGAGTAGCAAAGACAATTCAGAAACAGACAAAGTTGGAGGACAATCATTACTTGTTTGCAAGACTTAACTATTAGAACAAGAGAGATAAATATATTAATGAAACAGGATAGAGAGCCTAGAAATAGACCTATACATATAAGAACAGCTAAGTGTTTACAAATATGCAAAAAAGTTCAGTAGAAAGAGGACAGAGTTTTCAACAAATATTTTAGAACAGCTAGATATTCATATACTCCCCCCAAATATCTAATAATACTCAAAATTTACCTCATATTAGGTCATAGTCCTAAATGCAGTGTGTAATTCTCTAAAGCTTTTACACTGTAGGAGAAAATCTTTGCAACTTGGTGTTATGCTAAGTTTCATTACATGACAAAAATGTGATCCATAAAAGAAAAAATGATAAACTACACTTCATCAATATTAATGTTTTGTTCATTGTACAAATGATTAAGTGAATCAAAAGACAAACTTCAGATGGTGAGGAATTATTTGTAATACACATGTCTAATTATAAAAACATATCTAGAATATATTCAGAGAGAATTCTTAAGTTGTGATACTAACACAGTAAGAAAGAGGCAAATGAGCAAGCCTCACCATAAAAACTAAATGGATAACAAATGAACCATGAAAAGATGCTCCTATCATTAGAGGAATGGGAGTTAACCCATAATGAAATACTGTACTAGTGCACTCTATTAGCATAGCTAAAATTCAAAAGATAGACATACAAAGTGTTGGTTAAGATGTGGAGTAACTAAAACTCATACCTGCTGATGAAAATGAAAAATGGTACATTCACTCTGCAAGTCTATTTGACAGCTTCCTCAAAGGTAATATACAGGTATGATTCATCTTCCATTTTTTAATATTCATCCCAAAGAAATTAAAATATAAGTTCATTAAAATGACTATATGAAAATGTTTATAGCAACTTTTATTGTAAGATAAGTTTTTAACAAATGTGTAATTCTAAATTGAAAACAACCCAAATACTCATTACATAATAAACAAAATGTGATATACCTCTGAAATGGAATACCACTTAGCAATATAAATGGCATACTGACGTGAACAATAATCAGTGAATCTCACAATAATCATGTTCAATGAAAGAATACATAATTATTGAATTTATATGAAATTCTAGGAAATGCAAACAAATGTATAGAGACAGAAAACAGATTTGTCATTTCCTGGGACAGACAGGGAAGAATGGAAGACAGGGATTATAAAAGGGCATGAGTCAATTTTTCAGATTGATGAATATGTTCATTCTCTTGATTGAAGTGATTTTAGTGATGATTTCATGGGTATATTCATAATATGCATTGTACGTCAATCATAACTAGGTTATATAGCAAAAGACTTCAATACTGCATCTCTTCCATTACAGTAAAATTGATAGTACACTGATATTCATTGTATAAAAATACCTTATTTTGAAACATATCCAATGTTTTACATCGATCTAACATTGTTCCTCTTCTGCATCTTTTTTAGGCTTCAAGAGCCCAATTACTTAAGAGCCGATTAATTATTCTTTTAACTTAGGGCTTTTAACCTCGCATAACAACAAAGAACTAATACTTTGCTATTTTTGCAGTCCTTTCTATATATTCTATAATATTATATTATATTTTGTAGGTAGTGGGCAAAGCAACAACATAAACTTTGTGATTCTGACAGTTTTCCAGAGATTTAGTACCCGGATCAGCGCTTTCAATAATAATAATAATAATAATAATAATAATAATAATAACAACAACAACAATAACAACAACAAAGAAAATTCTGAAAATCCAGCAGTGCATAAACATATGGGAAACCTAAGCTCTATTGAGTTTGAGCTAAGAAAATGCCAATCTCTGCAAGATAACTCATATTGCTCATCTCATGTGGTCCTTATGGCAATACCATGAGATACGAATTCTAACTTACATATTAGAAAATTTATTAACTTGCTAGATTTGAAACCACTCCCTCAGATATACAGTCTTCAAGGAAAAAAAAAAGTTCTCTCTTTGGAAGAAAGAGGACCAGAAAGTGAGCTCTTAGCAGAATCATGCCTCCCGCAGTCACTCAGAACATAGACCCAGATTACAGAAAATAACACAACTACAGACTAACTGTGTAACCACAGAATGTAACTGTATGTCTTTGAAATTCTGTTTCATCACCGAAAAGAAAGAATGGGCTATATGATCCAAAATTTTTAGTTCCAGATTATATGGTTCTGTGTGTAATGGACAAAATAAACACTGGGTATGATCATGAAATGCAGTAAAATAGAGACAGTCTATCTAGGAAAGATGTGCTATCTCCAGGCAAAAACTTAAGTCTCCTGAATGAATGAATGGATAAATGTTTGATCTCTGCTGTACAATCAAGATTCCATTAAAAGGCATTAATATCTTCTGGAGCTTGTCTTCTGTTAGTCAATTATTGTGCTGCAGGAATTTTCTTCCCAATCATATCACATGTTATTAAGTCATTTATTAAGGGATATAATTATTCACAGAAAAATGGGTCCCCTTCACAGAAGCTTTTAAGTGTACTTTATAATATATGATTTATATTTAATTAGAGATCATCTGTTATAACTCAGTTTATTAATCCTTAGCACTTCATGGATGGAAATTGGCTCCAAATTAGCAGTCTACAAGCCTGGAATCTTTTTCATCATAAATAATCTACTTTAAATGTATTTAATAAAAACTGAACATAGTTGTTGGGTATAAAGAACATTTATAGTTTTACTCACCTACCTTATAAGCCACTGTGACCAATTCTGTACAAGACAAAGACTAGGTTTCTTTAATCTAATAGTCAGAATTACCCTAATAAATATTTTTCTAGCAGTTTTTCATGTTAATTAAAACATCCAACACTGAATTTGATTATGTACACTTATAGCATTTAAATGTTATCAAAAAGGAGTTCCTTTGAAAATAAATATTTAAATTTGTCATCAAATTTGAAAGATTAAAAAATTTTTTTCCAAAGAAATTCTTCAACAGTTTTCAAGGTAGCATGGGTCAGTGACTCACAGATTGAAATTTGAAATTCTAATTTCAGCTTTTCATTCACCTACAGGGTGGTGTTGGGCAAGGCACTTAATGTCATGGATCCTAAATCTGTAAAATTGGATTGGTAAAACCATGGCTATAAAGAGCTGTAAATAAATATAAGTAGCTACCATAGAATGAATTCCAACCTTTACTCCATAAAAATTAAAGGAATCTAATTGCTACTGTTTAGCATGAATCATCAACCCTGAAGCAAAGCAGTTAATAGAAGTATTATGAGTCATGGACCCTTTGTAAGCCTTTGAAATTCATTACTATGACACAAAGCTGATGAATTAAATTTAAAAACTGCATTGATTTAAAAAAGATCATAAAGATCCAGCTAAATTCAATATTAAGTTAGAACATAAGCTCCCCAAATATCAAGAACATTGTAATCCATAATCTGTATCTGTGCTTATACTGATTATTATAAAAATGATTTGATGCTTCTTGAACTTAGCTGAGTCAAGGCAGAAAAATTAAGTGTACCGTAAGCTATATATGCCTATATCAAGGAAATATGAATTGTAGACCTCTGTCTCCAAAAAATAAGCTAATAAGGAAAAAATATGTTACCATATGACCACCGTTTGATGAAAAGTGCAGGCTGGGGAAAAAAAGAGGGGTGTGAGTCAAGGTGCTTCTAAATTGGTACAGCAGTGTCCCCTGTCAGAAACTGCTGCTCACTCTGAGATGTCTGTTGGTTGTGAAGAATCCTGTTTGAATTAGTTACTTTTAGTGAATTAAAAACACATAAAAAGACTGTCCCAAAAGAGAAAATGACTATGTTTTCTTAGTGGTTTAATTCATGACTTCAAGTTTTAACTTACTATTTATTACTATTAGTGTGTAGCATTCTTTTTTTGTTTTTTGAGAGAGAGAGTGAGTGGGTGTGTGGAGGGGGGATTGAAAATCCCAAGCAGGCTCCATGCTCAACACAGAGCCCCATGGGGGGCTCAATCCTCCAACTCTGGGATCATGACCTGAACAGAAATCAAGGATTAAACAGTCAACTGACTGAGCCACCCAGGAGCCCCTATTGTGTAGCACTCTGGTGTACTCATAAAATATAAGAAAACCACAGGATTTCTTTACAAGAAGTCAACTACAAACAGAATACTATACTCTATACCCTTTTCCAAAAAATTTCAGTAAGATATTCATATACATCAGAAAAAAAAACCCAGAAAACAAACTTCTCTTCTCATACTAAACATGTCAGAATTCATACTGGTGACAAATCCAATTTTATGTTTCAATGTGGTAAAAGGTCTAACTAACTCTCCATTTGTGCTTGCCATTTCTTATCATACTTTGTCTTGATCTATTGCTCATTTGGGGGAAAATAGGTTTCAGCTACAACTGCTGGTTATGAGTTAAGTAAGAGAGAGAAAGCATGAGAGAGAGAGCACGGTTTATGAAACTTTCATCACAACTTAGGACTTTGGCACATATATCCAGACAGAATTTTACCTTGTCAGCCTCATTCACAGAAATTGAAGCTGAGGCCAGTGGCTTGAGTATTCACCTATCATCTTGAAGACAGCCATCAATACTGGAAGCCTACTCGTTCAAAGAGTACTTTATTCTCCTTACTAGATTTGCCCTTAAGTCTATACTTTTAGGAAAATATAAAATCATTAACCAAATTCAGAGTGTCATTTGAGATTATTTACTCAATGAGAGAGAGAGAGAGAGAGAGAGAGAAACTACCTCTAAAGCAACATAAAATCAACCAAAATATTATTTCATCACAAATTCCACATGAGAGGTGTGGATCACAATTTTTGGCACAACACATACTATATTTCCTTTTTAAATTGTGTTTCAGGTTATAAAACTATGTTGATGCTACTCAGATCTTTGCATCCTATATGTTTTGTCTTAGAGTAACTGAACATCTGTGTATTTTCTGTCCATGGATTTTTCTTACTTTGTATTTAGAAAGCATACTTCTATAATTAATAAAAATGGTAGCTAAAAATACAGTGAACATATAGCTTACTGACATGAAAATCCTAATTTAAAATATTACCCTCCCGGGGTGCCTGGATGGCTCAGTTGGTTGGGTGTCTGACTTTGGCTCAGGTCATGAGCTCACAGTTCGTGGGTTTGAGCCCCGCGTCAGGCTCTGTGCTGACAGCTCAGAGCCTGGAGCCTGTCTTCAGATCTGTGTCTCCCTCTTTCTCTGACTCACCCCTGCTCATACTGTCTCTGTCTCTCAAAAATAAATAAAAAACATAAAAAAAATTTTTTAAATTACCCTCCTGAAATTACTAGCACCATACTGATATGCTTTAGTTTTTAAATCATCTTAAAATCAAAAATATCATAACTTCTCTGATACACTTACATACCTGTTAAGAAAACATACCATAAACTTTATTTCAGCAAAACTTGATTACCTTGCTTGCTATTAATTACATACCAATGCATTTCTTTCAAACGCTTAAAATTCAAATCTTTGTAGAGAAGCAGTTAATAATAAAATTGGTGTAATGAATTACTTGATGCAAACCATAAACCCAATAAGCACTAATCTCTGTTTATTCAGTAAAATAGAAACATGGGCTTAGGGTTTGTACTGAATTGAGCTCAAATCTCAACTCCCGCCTCCCACCCCTGACTCTTCCTTATCAGTAAGGGCATTAAATTCACTTTCAGGCTTTTTGTGAAAATTAGCACTATAAATATAAATCATTTAGCCTAGATTTTATCACAAAGAGGGTGCTGAACAGATTTTAACTCATGTTCTTAATAATTAATACATAACTAGATGCTCATTTGAGTTTTAATGAAGTTCTTGAGTGTTACTAAGACAGAAGAAGAAGCATGTAAAGGCAGGAATGTACTTTCTATGATCTGGGCAGTAGGTCTAGACACAAGTATTTGTTAACTAACAAGAAGAATTTTGAGAGAACCTGGAAACAAAGCACCCAAGTGTTATCCCTTTTCCACCATATAGAGAAAGTCTCTAGTGGAAGAGAATGACACCACGTGTGTCTTTGTGTGTGAGTGAAGTAAAAAGTGTTTGAGTCACTTTCAGATTTATCCCAATACTTCTTCTAGCTTAATAATTTTCATCTATTACTTATAATTTATGAGCCAACAAAAGCCTCAAATTTTAAACATATGCTACGAAGATGGGTTTCTATCACTCGCAAAGAAAGAAATAACCTAAATATTTCCATTATGTCTATGCCATACGAACTTGCAGAAAACCTACATTTAAGTGCAGACCCAGTTTATATTAGGTATCTGAGGGCAAAGTCACAAACCCTTGGAACCTCATGTTCTGCATGTAAAATTTGTGAATAATTATATCTGCCTCACAACACTAGGCTTTGTCAAAATTAAGTACTTTTATTATCATAAGGTCTATGAATATTCATTTTTAAAAAGTCTTTTTCCTAGTTTCCTCGTTACTAACATGCATATAGCCACAGAGCTATTGTGTTTATGTGAGGAAAAAGACTGCGGATACCAAGTTAACAAAGCAAAACGCACTAAATCAATTCAAGGTTATGACCAAAGACCTTCTGGTTCTAATTTTGCCTTTATTGTGTTATTGTGAGATACAAACAAGTAATTCAACCTATTTTCTTATAGATGATGAAGGCCCAAAGTAATATCTCTAATGATATTATAAGATGTCTCACAAATACTTAAAGTGCATTCATATTATTTCTCTTGATTAAATACAAAGTATAGAGTTCAAGGGTATTAAATTTACTTGCAATTATTTCCCATTAAAATAATATAAAATGTTTTCTTCTGGTTTATCAGGATTTTATTCTCCTTTCATATCCTTGCCTTTTGTTATTGGTATGAATAAATGTGAAACCTCGCCAGTAATTTAAGATGAAATTAGATTATTTTAAAACACAGTATCACCTTTCCATACAAATACACAAACTAAATTCTGGATTCATTTAGGTCTTTCTATCGTCTCTCAACATAACTACAGAATATTTTGAGTTCTGCATTCCTAATGTAGTTCATATACTTGGTTGCTACCAGGTAATTAATATGAAGCCATTCTATGTAGTGTATTAAAAAAGAAACACATATTTGACAGCTTGCGTTTTCCAGTTCAGCTACTAATTAAAAAAAAGAAAAAGGGAAGCTCAGCATTTGAGAATGTCACTTTGTAATATCTGCACAATATGCACTATATATATATATATATATTTATAGTATAAATATTTATTTAATGGCATCAAAAATAAAATACATGGTTACATAAGCACAATATAGCCTCGCTGTCAATTACTTAGAGATGATGATTTTTTGATAATATTGCTATTCTAAAAACAGAGCTTTGTACAGGAAAGACTATGGATCATGATGCGACACCCTCATGTTGATTTTGTAGTTGGCAACTTCTACAATACAGAAGCTATTATGTCTTACCTGAACATGACTTCCCTAATCTTTAAGCCAAAGAATTTTGGGTACATTATTTTTAGTATCCCTTAGAATAATACATTTTTAGAATCCTAGTTTTAGAGATCTTATTTACATTATAGAAGATTTAGGGACGCCTGGGTGGCTTAGTCTGTTAAGCATCCAACTTCAGCTCAGATCATGATCTCAGTTTGTGGGTTTGAGTCCTGTGTCAGGCTCTGAGCTGACAGCTCACAGCCTGGAGCCTGCGCTAATTCTGTGCCTCCCTCTCTGCCCCTCCCCCACTTGCACTCCGTCTCTGTCTCAAAAATAAATGTTAAAAAATCTTTTTAAAGGTTTACATTTTTCAAATATTAAATAGGACAAAGTATAGTTAGTACTTAACTTTTTGGAACATAATATTTCTTTCAATCAATGTCACCAATTGATAAATCATTAAAAAGTTGAAAATCACTCAGACATGTGAAAAATTGTTCAGCTACCCTGTTTCACAACTTATGAATATATTCATTTATATGAGATTTTTTCTTATAGCAAATAGAAGAAAATGAACATTAAGTTTTTTATGGGTGCAGGCAAATTCTCTACTGGAGGTATTTCCTGGTGGTAGCTTAATCAGTATAGCATTACTTAAGGAATATTTTACTCAGTATTGTTTATATCCTAGAATTATAATCGTAAGAGTTTATTAAGGAAAACTCAGATTTGTCAAATATTTATGGACAAGGATATTCACTGTTGAATTATTGTGAAATAAGACAAAATTTACAAAGGTGCAAAATGGGGCGCCTGGGTGTCTCCAGGAGTTAAGCATCTGACTTCTGCTCAGGTCATGATCTCGCGGTGGTTTGTGAGTTCCAGCCCCGTGTCAGACTCTGTGCTGACAGCTCAGAGCCTGGAGCCTGCTTCAGATTCTTTCTCTGCCTCTCTCTCTGTCTCTCTCAGTCTCTCAAGAATAAACATTTTTTTTTAATGGTGCAAATTGAAGGATTGTTTTCTCCTCATATGTCTCATGTCTCTCCTTAGGAGGTTACCACATATTTATATTTATTTTCTGCCTATTATTCTAGAAATGATAGATCTGCCTACCCACCTTACATAATACTATCTATTTTTGCAAAAAGATCACATGATATGCACTATACTGCAATGTTGCATAGCACATATACAGTCATATTTACTTTAATAGTCCTAATGACCTTATAAACAATCACCACTAATTTTAACAACTCCCAATGGTTCCTAATGGTAGACATTGCAAAGTTTGCAGTCTTATGATATTATAAGCAATGCTTCTATTACCTTTTTGAGGATATACCTATATGAAATTGTTTTCAAATGCATGTTATGCATTATACTTTACAGTGCTATAAAAAATCACATTAGATAATTTTGAATTATTAGCCATTTGAAGTGTTTTTCTCATTTCCATTCCTAAACTCACCTTGAAGATAATATCACCACCTAGTAAATGGAATAATATTTTGTTTAAATGTCGATAAAAACTTACTTTTAATAGGGTTACCTTAAAGCTGATATATGTAGAACACTGCTTTGGATTTGTTACAGGTAATGCAACACCAATTAAAAGGATAAAACTACAAATAAATTCACATGTTTTAAGAAATACTTTACCAAAGTTCCACTAATTTAAAAAGATTAATTTTAAGTCAAGAAATAAAATTTTAGAATCTGAAATTTAAAAATACTTCCTTTTTGAGAATTTCTCCACATTGGAGCCACAGCAATAAAGATAAAACTGGTTCAAGACATGTCTGTGATAAGTTTTTGATGCAAAAAATTAACATTTCAACACATTATTTATTTCTTTAATTCCCTCGCAGAGCAAGAGTGTTTGCACACAGCAGTTGAAAAACTGGGATTTTTAAAAATTGTCTTTTGATAGAAAAAGCTTTTTTACTTAAATATCAGCTTAATAACATTGAAAAGTTACTAAGATAGTGACAAAACAACTTCAGGTATTTCTCTACTTTTGTTTATGAAAGAATACTGGCTAGTTCAGGGAAATATTTGAAAAACTTTGATTCTGTGTCAACAAAGACCTTTAACGTCCACACAAATAACTCCGCATTTCACTGTCATATTTCAAAACATTAAAAAAACACCGAGAATATAGATGTTTTAAGCTTACCTTTATCTCTCATCTGCTCCGTAGCTGAAAGAGGGCTCTGAAGCTTGAATCCCAGCTTCCTCCAGCTGTTGCTCACAGGTAAATGACAGACTCTTCACGCTTTCTTTTCATAGCCAAACTCTAAATACTAAACACGTGTTTACAGAGACCGTCTTGCATGGATTAAATATGCTCATGCATGGAGAGGACTTAGCACAGCTCCTGATAAAATAATATGTTCAATACAATATTATTATAATTAGATTTTCCTAGAGATGATATAAATGATTCCACATTCTTAATATAAATATAAGCAAATCACTCACAGCTTTGTGATTGAACTACTATTAGTGATATATTATATGCAACACACCTCACGGCCAAATAAAGCATACGGGGGCACCTCTCAGAAATAATGTACACATTCGAGAACAAATACTTGGACCAGATGACAGGGAGCCCATGTTTATAAGGCTTTTCTGCTTGCACTCAAAAACTTTTACGGCACTAGCGAAGCGGAGAGCTAGTGCATGGAGCTCAGGTGCAGCTCCTGGACCAGTAGTATCAGCATCACCTGAAACTTGTAAGAAATGTTAATATTTAGGGGCAGGACTAGACTGACTGGAGTAAGTGTCTGACTTCAGTTCAGGCCATGATCTTACGGCTTGTGAATTTGAAACCAGTGTCAGGCTCTGTGCTGACAGCTCAGAACCTGGAGCCTGCTTCAGATTCTGGGTCTCCCTCTCTTTTTTCTCTGCTCCTCCCTCCCATCTCAAAAATAAATAAACCTTAAAAAAGAAAGAGAAATGTTAATATTTAGGCCTCAGACCTACTAACGCTGAACTCTGGAGGTGGGGGAGGGGGAGCAGGCCCTCCAGGTGATTGTGATGCAGGCTCTAGTTTGAGAGCCACTGACTTAGGCTAGAGTATTGTTGGCCTGAAAAATGTGGTAAAAAGCATTTGTGAATGTTTAGCTCCTGACAATCCCCAGGTCGCAGCATCCTCACAAATAAGAAGGACATAGCTTGTTCTACGCAAGGAGGGAAAATCTCACCAAACCCCAGGAAGGAATAAATATGAGGAAAATAGAGAAAAAAGATATTCCTCTCAATATTAAAACAAACAAAGCAAAATCTGTGAAATAATATGAAACAACAAACAAGTCAGCTAAATTGACAAGGAACAAACAAGTCAGCTAAATTGACAAGGAACATTGCTAGTTCTATATTAGAATGATGAAAATCATCAAGCTATTTCATATAATTTCCCTCTGTGATATCAACAATCACACCAATACTAAGTCAGGATGGTAAGTTCTATGGGATAACAAATGAATGTTAGCATTTAGCAAACAATGGAAGATCTAAATTCAGAGAGCTTTTTTAGAATAGTTTTACAGAGCTTCGTAATGTTTGATACACATGGATTTGAGAATTTTATAAGAATTGTTACTGTTCCCCCAAACGAATATTCAAATAAATTTGCATATAATGTAAGGGTTTCATAGAAGTTGCACATATGTGGTCACACACCAAGTGTCTGTTACTTAATGGGGACTAGTAAGAACTGAAAATTGTTTAAGATATATTCCACAAAGAACCATTCTCCTTCACTTAGTAATTAATCAATGATCTCAAGATTATATTCTTTGAAAAGTCCCAGAACATTTTGTCCTATTTTTGGTTAAAAATGAGGTTACGTACTTTACATGCCAACCAGGAAAGAGGCTGTATCGGTTTCTCATTTTGAAACTTGATGAGATTGAAAATTATGTGTAACTGAATAGAAAATCAGCCTATTTGTCAATATAAATAAACTGAGGCAATGATCATGGACTGGGACCTCTGCAAACACTCAATGAATACTTCTCCACTAGCAACCAGTGGCCTGGTGGAGAACTAGTGTTTAAAGATAACTGACTAAGGGGCACCCGATGGTTCGGCTGGTTCAATTAGACTCTTGGTTTTGGCTCAGGTCATGATTTCTGTTTTCGTGAGTTTGAGCACCAGGTTGGACACCATGCTGACAGTGCAGAACCTGCTTGGGATTCTCCCTCTCTCCCTTCCTCTCTGCCCCTCCCCCACTCGTGCTGTCTCTGCCTCTCTCAAAATAACTACATAAACTCTAACATTTTTTTTTAACTTTAAAGATAACTGATTGATAGTACAATGTTAGGCTGGAAGGAAGGGTCTTGGGTCAGGCCAAAGAAATCTGATCTGGCCCTACGCATTTCAATGGAAAATAATTTCAATACATCTGCAAAACCCACAAATATAGAAGCACACAAATATACAGTGGTTGACAGAATTCACACTGTCATATTTTTAAAAAATTATATAAGACAAAAATATTCAAATACAATTATTTGTTAATATTTAATATGTACAAAGTATTAATTGCATCTATCTAAAATAGCCTCTCTATATGTTAAACTCAATTAAGTAAATGCATAAGGGAGGACTTTTGTCTTTACAGCAACTTGTATGTATTTTGTTTAAATGCAAACTCATTATGAGCCATAAATGATATGGGCTGCTACAAAATCTGATGCCATTTTTTTTGTCATAGCAATAAAAGCCTAATGTAAAGTTCAAAGAAATATTGAGAAATTATCACTGGGCTCTGCACTGATATTTAGTTTGTCTGAGAAGCAAGTTTTAAAACAGATGCTGACAAGTTATTGGTGTCTGAGAACATATGCTAAGATTGATGAAAGGGCTGTAAACTATGTCATCTGAGTAGCACCTGTAACAACAATGAGACTGAGACCACAATCAGAACTGTCGGAGGAAACAACCTGGCAAGTCAGGTCGGGAATGTTATGGGGGTGGTGAAACACAGAGGGATGAGTCTGGGATTAATCAAGTCAATAGTTCTCACAGTAGCTGTTATCATAGGAAAGGGCAATTGTCTTCACACTACGGATAGCGGAATTGTCCAGACACAGCAAAGTCCCATTTTTACAGGAATTGGTTTTCAGAGTGGACAGTAGTTTCTGAGGATGATGGTCAGGTGGATCCTGACAAAGACTGTGGAAAAAAACTAGATATTTAAGACTAAGTAGAAGCCTACAATTTAGAACGAAAGTGCCAAGATAGAGCTAGACTAATACTATCGAGGATAAACATATGAACTACTTGAATCACTTCTGTTTACGTTTAGATATGATTTATATCTGCTAGATTAATTAAGCGACCACTGAACCACAATTCTACCCTCCTGCACACTTAGCAGAAAGGACACTTTTACTTATGCACTAAGAGGTCACCTGTCCTCAAAATTATTTTTGTTTTTAAAGGGATTCTCCTGTGTTACAAGAATTAGCAGGCAAGATGAAACGTAGAGACCAGATAAATCAGGATCAAATAATCTAGACGGATTAAAACCAAGAAGATAGAAGGTCAACAAATAGAATATTCCTACAGCATGTTTTTATTCTTGAAGGGAGCTCTCACCTGGCATTCATGAAAAGGATAACCAGGGTAACTACGATGGTTAAGAGCCTGAACTCAGAAATCGGTTTTTGAATCCTGGCTCCATCAGCTACTACCTGTCTTAGCAAATTGTACATCCTCTTTAAACTACTCATTTTCTGCACAATAACACAGGGAGGCTGTGAGAAATAATGAGTTAATACATTTGAATCAGTGGTGGCAGTGGCTGGCACAAAATAAAAGCTGTAGAAACATCAGCTATTGTCATTATTAACATTAAAATATAATTTTAAAACAGACAAAGTAGATAAGACAAGGTAGTAAGTATCATATGTCTGGAGTGAAATTAAGCTAGATTTGAATTCTGGCTCTGCCATTTATTAGTGGGATGATTTTAGCCAACTTAAGCATTAGTCTCCTCACTTTTAGAGGGTGAATGACCTTACCTGCCTCTTGTTGTTAGGTTTAAGCATCACACACACACACACACACACACACACAGAGTTCATAATACAAAATTTTAAATAGAACAGAACCTTGATAAATGAAAGGTATTAGGATCATTGCTATTAACATAAGTTATGAACTTGAGTCAGCTCATCATTTCATTGTTACAGAATGAACTATAATCTTTGTCATATAAAATAAAAGTCATATTTAATGTGAAATAAACTTCATTTGAAGTTGAATGCTTGCCAGGTTTGTAAGAATATAAACCTTATGAATTTGTCAACAATATTTTTCACATACTTTTTTTCCCTCCTTTCCAGAAAGAAGAAAGGCAAGTATGAACAATGGCAGCCCTACATAGGTATATTTGGTGGCAATCAATGATCATTGTTTTCAAAATGTATAAACAGAAGCTTCAAAGAAATAATTGTAGATTTATCATCATCATCATCATCATCATCATCATCACTATTTAGAAATAGCTCCTTAAACTAATCTAAAAACCTTTGGCTTTAAGAAATTTCCACTGTAATATCCAAAACTAAAAATAAGTGAATAATGCGTGATCAAAGGAGTTATTTTAATTGCATTGCTCTGACTTTAATAACTTGAAGCATGGAATTTAATAACCTCAAGCACTGGAGGAGTCTATCAAAATGTCAATGAAATGCCTATTAGAACAGAGACAAACAAAGCACAGATACCATATCAAGTGTAGCCCAATCCTGACAAGTGATAATAAAATTTAACTGGGTGCATTTATATTGAATTTTATCTAAAAAATCTCAGTGACTTTTAGAAATGTTAATTTTGTCTCAGGTCATTATTTTGAGGATGTTTTGAAAGAATCAGGGTATCCATTCTTCTAAAACAGAAACAGTCAAAAATAACTGTTATATATCAGACACATTGGCTGGAAAAAATTAAATAAAGATTAGACAAACATCCAGAAATCATCAATGGGAAAAATAGAATTCTTCCTGAAGATTCTGAAGTATACATTTATCTGCTGAGAAGATTGATATATGATTATTAGTGATAATAGCTATTGAAATGATTGAAAAAAAGTTGTGACTCATGTAAGATATGACTTGAGGACAGTATAGCCAGCCCTTCTGAGTCTCTATGGAACAATAACCATGTGACTTTCATATATAAAAAACACAGGGAATTGCTCCAAAGTGTCGTGACATAGAGTTGTTCTACCATTCCCTTTTCTATGGCCCTTTCTCCTCTACCTTCATATTCCTTAGACGTTCCTACCTGCCAACAGAGGATCCCTAACCACTCTCATATACAGATAGATGATGATATGAAGGAAATGAGCTCTAAGTAATGTGACTAATGTTTCCTAAGTTTTCAGAAAATTTGGGCTTTGAGTGTGTATTTTTATTATTGTGGATAGCCTTGGGCAATCTCTTGAGTTTTCTTTGTGAAATACAGAGTTTGGGTTAAACTTTCTTCTGAATCTACCCCAATTATTGATATTTCTATAGGCTGATATTAATGCACATACATATGCAAATGCCTATCACAATGACATACAGGTCAGTCAGGAAAAAGTTGAGTGAATTTTAGACACTGTAAAATATTGGTATGACAAATTTGAACCAGTAAAGAGTTTTTTTCTTTTGAAGAAATATTTTCTGATTTTTCTTTATATGATAGCCACCTAATAATTATATAAATATCCATCTCTACCTTTCAAGTAGATTAAGTTTTGCTATCCTAATATATGGGCTCAGCAGCTTCAACAAAAACAGTTTATTAATTATCCCGCATGCCTAGTGTGGGTTGACAGCTCATTGCTATAACCCACAAAAACAGGCTGTTTAGAGATTTCATTCTGACTCGTGCTTCACAATTACTGTAATATGAGAAGAGAGAGCCAGAAAATTGTCTGCACAGCGACTAGGTGACTCAGTCGGTTAAACATCTGACTCTTGGTTTCTGCTCAGGTCATGATCTCACAGCTTTGTGGGTCTGAGCCTCACTGGGCTCTGTACTGGCAGTGTGGAGCCTGCTTGGGATTCTTGCTCTCTCTAGCTGCCTTTCCCCAACTTGCACTGTCTCTCTCTCAAAATAAATAAATAAACTTAAAAATTAAAAAAAATAAATCTCTGGTCCAGAAGTGATACATATTTCTTATACTCCCAAATCACTGGTTAGAAATAATCACAAGGCTGGGGTGCCTGGGTGGTTCAGTTGGATAAGTGCCCAACTTCAACTTAGGTCATGATCTCACACTATATGAGTTAGAGCCCCTCCTGGAGCTCTGGGTTGACAGCTCAGAGCCTGGAGCCTGCTTTGGATTCTGTGTCTCCCTCTCTGTCTGCCCCTCCCCGCTCATGTTCTGTTTCTGTCTCCCAAAAATAAATAAACATTAAACAACAAAAAAAGGGAAATAATCACATGGCTATATACCAAAAAAAAAAAAAAAGGTGTGGTCATAACACTCAGAATTGACTAAAAAGAGCAAGTTGATTATCTATGTAGAATGTGTCTAATTGTGCATTAACCTATTCATCTTGCTTTCCACAATGCACTGGATATCTTTTTCTTTGAGTATTTATGGCAACTTTGATAGCATTCTCTAAACCTGGATTCAACCAACACTTGAGAGATTGAAACATCAAAATGCATTACAAGGATCATTGAGCAAAGGGGAATTTTGAATATGAAGCTAGTGTTTCATTTTGAAAGCATCAGAACTTGCCAATGGAGTAAGGACCCTGGAGAACTATAACTCACAATCCATGCTAGAATTTCATGCCTGTTGAACCAGAACTTAACAATAAAAAGAGATCTAATTGCTCACACTTGAGATGTTTTCTAATTCTTTAAAATCAATCATTCATGAGCTAAGATTTATTTAAACACACCCATGGCATGAAGGAGTCCCTGGTACTACTGAAATACAAGATTTTGTATCTCGAAAACAAAGATTGAAATGAGATATTGTTTCCCACTTCAAAATTAACTTACAAATTAAGTAGAAAGATCATACTTCTAATTTGGAATTATATTTCAAATTTATCAGATTAAATCTGAAGAGGCTATTAGAAAGTGGTCTTCTGCCCCGAATCCAGCTCCAGCAGGTCCAGGACTCCCTGAAGGATGGAAAGTGTCAACAAAAGGGAGTGAGAGAGCCTGTCTTCTTTCTGATCACTAGGCAGGCATCTTTGCACTGACCCAAGAGTCAGTTTTATTTATTGAAAAAATGTATGGGGTACAAAACAGAAATGGCAGTCGCCTTGGACAATGATTTCTGATGTCAAATTCTTTGGTATGTAAAAACTTCCCAGAACATAGATTGGTAGAAGACTCATGCATAATCTTTATCAATAGTGATCAGGTAGGTGCCTAGATGCTTATCACTTGGGGAAGGAAGGGATCTTTAGCATTCAAATAGAAGGCAATGTTTTTAGCATAGCAAAGGCAAGAGTTAGTTCTTTGTGAGCAGGGGTCAATACCCTGTTTTCTTGAGGGGAGGAAGAACAGGTTTCTCAGGAAATGTGGTATTTGCTCCTATAATCACAAAAGAAGAAACCACTATACTGAGTTTTTTCATAAGGTACAATTCGCATGTTTTTAGCATAAGAAGGCAAGTCACTCCTTATATCAGTCAGCCAGGTGCTCAAGCAAAATTTTAGGGGGGTAGACAACTGTCGCAGAAAGCCTCTGCCTTGCCAACCTGCCTTACTTCAGAAATGGCTTCCAGCAGACTTCCTTTGTCACTGACGTATTATTTTTAAGAAGATTATAATGAAAAGACATGCATTGTGGACCGTATGTTGAATTACAGCCCCAAAGCAAACCCACGGCCTTGCTCTTGCCGTTTTAAATGCCAGTACATTCAGGAGTCATTTATTTTTCCACAATGGCAGTTCACACTAAACACATTATCCTGAGAGAATAACTCTCTCACAAGACTTCAGGGTATCTGTAATGCTTCATAACACGGATTGAAACAGTCCAGAAATATAAAGAAAATGTTTAGAAGAGCCATGTCTTGCTTCAAGAAAAGTAGTATTTATTTTAGTTAGGTGAACAACTAGTTTGTAGACAGGTTTCGGTATAAAATTTTATTTACAGGTATGTTAGTTGGGGTTCTAAACCTGTTTTCTCAAAGGTACAATGAAGTGTTATGTCTAATAGTTTCTTCCCACAAAATTCCATTTAACCCATATTGTATCTGAGCTATTTTACTTATACAGCTCCTCTATCCTGGATCTAACTTAAAACTTAGCAACAGACACGTGAGGGAAAAGAGAGAGAAATGGAATCTCTGAACTATTGAAGTAAGAAACATTTGTCTTCAGCTTCTTCCTACATGATTTCTTGTGCCCCTCTCCAACCTCCGTGTACTCCTACTCCTGTTTCAGGTACTTCCCTTCTGTCACCTTAGCCTGCCAGAATAGACCGTGACATTTCAGAATTAGCATAGTAAGCAAAACATGGAAGTGAATTCAAAATCTTTCCACATTTCCTCTGATCTTAGATTTCATGTGGATGAAATTATACTAAAATAATTTGTATTAACATATTTATGACCAATAAATGTAACAAATCTCAACAACAGGCTTTACAGATAGTTCTAAAAAGAGAAATAGAGAATTCCAGACTTGGTCAGAGATAAATTTGTGTTAGTAGCTTTATCACTCATAGTATATTCTGGGGAATCTGTTCCCTTCCTCGGTACTATTAATTCATCAGAGTTTTTAACAGCTTTATTGCTTCATCTACATATTAATCTACAGATTCTCTAAAAATTATATGCATTTCATAATTTTAAATTTATGTTAGGAGTTACATTCATAGCCTATATCCTAAGTTAATAATCTAAATCTAAGGCACTATTTTGATGAACACATCAAAATTTAATTAGAGGTTAATGGATTCTTATAAATTTCAACATTTAACTTTTTTATAATTTGTTTTGTATTCTGATTGGCATACATAATTAAGTGATAATGTTATTTTTAAGATTTTGCCTTATCAATATGAGAAATTCTCTAAAATTATTCAGAAACTCGATAGAAAAATAATAGGAAATTTGAATTTATGAGCTGGGTCATGCAAAATATCTAATAGTGTCTACAAATCCGTATCATATTTAAAATTTTAAAAAGAACCTCAAATTTATAATAAATACTAAAATTCTCTGTAGTATGATATAATGGTGATACCGTGTATTACACTTCTGCTGAATAAGAAGACAGGACATAAGTATATACTCAGAACAGTACTCTAAAATGAGAGTTAAAAAATGAAAAATAAAGATATTCACAACACATATTGGTGACAATAATTAATACAGAATAATAAACAAAGTAAAATAAGATAAAATATATAAAGAAGTGCTACACATTGATATGGAAAAATCAAATACCATAAAGACCACTAGTTTTTACTGTAGCTTGGGAAGTTCCTTCAACTTTGAACCTTAAAAATGAAATCACTTTGCATATTACTTTAGCCTATTTCCATATGGAAATCACTCCTTTTTCCCCAAAGATTTCCTGGGTATCTTCCTAATGTATCAGGACTGAGTGTTGCTCACTGCCCAGTGTGGTAATAAACACAGCTTATTGCATAGGTGTAAGATCAAAGAAGCAGGAGTAGACGGGAGAGATTTCATACCCCAAGGCAAGTCTCAGATCTCTAAAAGGAGAGTAAGAGGGAAGGAGGATTGGATAGGAAGACTTCCAGACTAACACAGTACAAAGAAAGCACTGGCTTCACCAGTGGGGGGTCCTCTAGTCAAAGCCCTCGACTATAGAAATTCTATATCCCACAGAAATGGACCTGCACAGTCATCAGCTGAGACCTATCCAAGCAAGTGTGACTTTGGTCACATAAGCATGGTGTTCCCTCCAGAAAAGGTGGCAGTGAATTCTGACAGCAAACTGTATTGCCTGGGGTAGGAAATCTGAAGAGTATATTTTTAAGGTTGCCACACCTGTATTGTGAAATAATAATGATCAATAATATAAATATGTATGTATAATAACTACCTGAGCTGTTTTATTCTATTGATTATTTACATAAAATTGTCATTTTTCATGAAGAGAAAGATATATTTATATTACTGAGTAAATTTTTTCTCTGGATAATATTTTAAATGAAAAAATTGAATAAATTATAATACAGTAATTCTAGGGCACCTAGGTGACTCAGTCAGTTAAGCATCTGACTCTTGATTTCAGCTCAGGTCATGATATTGTGGTCATAAGACCAAGCCCTGCATCAGGCTCTGAGCTGAGCATGGAGCCTGCTTGGGATTCTCTCTCTTGCTCTCTCTCTCTCTGTCTCTCTCTCTCTTTCTCTCTCTCTCTCTCTCTCTCTCTCTCTCTCCCTCTGCTTTCTCTCTCTCTCAAAAAAGACAACAATAAGATGTAAAGTTCCTGATAAATAAGAAAACTAAATATAATTCATTGAAAAATAAGGAAGCGATACTGTGGAGGGTGAGAGAGAAGGTTGCTGTATGACAGGCAATGATTTTGTTAGAATTCTAAAATACATTTGTGATTTCTCAGAATATAACATAATTAGGATCATAGAAAACACAAGAAGAAACTTTATTCTATGTATATCTATTTTACCAGCTAATAATACTGATTATGACTTATCAGAAATAAAAATTTAATAATTTATTAATTATTAATAATTAACACTTAATTATGATGATACATATATAATTATAATAAATTGTATTAAATAAATTAATTATAATAAAATAATTATTAATGAATTAATAAAAATAAAAGTGTTAATAAATTAATACTAAAACTAAATATACTCTGACCATATGATTCAGCAGTGGAGATCTTTGTTATGTACCCCAATGAGTGAAAAACTTATGTCTACACAAACACCTACACGTGGATGTTTTATTCATACTCGCCAAACTGGAAGCACCAAGATGTGCTCCAGCTGGTAAATGCATAAATAAACTCTAGCATACACACAATGGAATATTAGTCAGGACTGAAAAAAATGAGTTATCAAGCCATAAAAATGGAGAAAACTTAAATGCATATTACTAAGTAAAAGAAGTCAGTTTGATAAGGCTATCTATATATGATTCCAACTATATGGGATTCTGGAAAGGCAAAGCTATGAAAAGAGTGACAGATTTAATGGTTAAGAAGAGTCAAAGGTCAGGGTTTGGGGAAAGGGAGGGCTGAATAGGTGGAGGGTGAAGGATTTCTAGGGCAGTGAAACAATTCATTATGGTAGGAAACTAAAATGGTAGATGCATGTCATTCTACATATGTCAAAACCCATAAAATGTACAACACTAAGAGTGAATCCTAATGTAAACTATGAGCTTTCAGGTAATAATGGTGTGTCAATGCAGTTTCATCAACTGTGACAAATGTACCACTGTGGTAAGGGAGGTTGATTGTAGGAGAGGCTGTGGGGGAGGTAAGGAGTATATAGAAAATTTCTGTATCTTCTGCTCATTTTTTCTGTGTACATAATACTGCAGTAAAAAATAAAGCCTATTTTAAAAAGGAAGATTAAGAAATACAGAGAAGCAACTGAAGTGTTCTTTGGGGTGGAAAAAAATGTTTCATTGAGTTGAAGAGAGCTCTGTCTACCTGAAGGCAAACTATCCAAAGTCAGCTTATTTAAACAATTCTTAAGTTTATTCATTTATTTTGAGAGAGAGAGAGAGAGAGAGAGAGAGAGAGAGAGAGAGAGAGGGGGGGGGGAAGAGTAGATAGAAAGGAAGAGAGAATCCCAAGCAGGCTCCCTGCTGTCAGAACAAAGCTCGGGGCTTGAACTCATGACCTCAGCTGATATCAAGAGTTGGACACTTAACTGACTGAGCCACCCAGAGAGCCCCTATTCAAACAATTATTGATGAGCATGGGATTCTGCTCATCACTGAAGCAAAACTCATGTTTACTAGACAGGATACCCACCTGTGGTCTGTGTAGGCGTTAGTAAGGCTTTCTTTAGTGATGTCATGTCTTCATTATAAGGCTCACATGTCACATTTCTGAATGACACTATGTTGCAATTCACACATTAACACCTTCAATCAATTTGCTGTAAAATTTTTTATAAGACTAGATCATTTGGTCTATGCCAGTTTTCATCAAGTAGATATTGACATTTCATATTTTACTTCTCGGAGTAAGAACAGTTCACTCCTGAGAACTTTACTACTACTTGTATGCATCACATATTCTTATTAATTTACCATATTATTAATATGCTGATTGTATATGTATATGTATATACGTATGTATGCGTACCTACATGCACACACATATATATTTTCATTAGTAACTCATCAGGATTATTGATGAATGTGTTATATGGTAGAATCATAACATATAGATGAAACAAGATAGTTTTATTTGGTCATTTGCTGGGGCGCCTGGGTGGCTCAGTTAAGCGTCAACTTCAGCTCACATAATGATCTCTCAGTTCATGAGTTCAAGCCCTGCATCTGACTCTGTGCTGACAGTTCAGAGCCTGGAGCCTACTTCAGAGTCTGTCTGTCTCTCTCTCTCTCTGCCCCTCCCCCACTTGTGCTCTTTCTCTCAAAATAATAAACATTAAAAAAAGTATTTAGTCGTTTGCTTTGTTCTACCAAGTATGTTCATTAATTCAGTGTATGTTTACTGAGCACTTATACAGCGCACAAAACTTCGCTAGGCCCTATAGAAACAATGGCAGGCCAAAACTGATTTGATTCCTCAGACAGCATACTTTCTGGTGAGCAATTTATCATTGCCATAGAGGGAAACCAAGCATATATGACAGTTTCTTCTTTAAAAAAAGAACACTGCAATATTACTCAGACTTTATTAACTATTTTTAATTGATTTTTTAAACTGTATAAGTAATTTGCCCTGGAGCATCAAGAGCAAGATCCATCTCTTTCAACCTCCTTCATTTCAAAGATGAGTAATTGTATGTGTTACTTAATTGCTGCTTTAATTCATGTTATAATTTTCATTTGGTTTTATGGGTGGAGCAAATTAATTAGTATTTGCGTCAACATATCTACCCTGTTCTTTCTCGATTTTATTTGTCAACACAAAATGGATTGTAGGAATATTTATGACGGGTCTGATACCTGATTGTGTGCCACTTTGTACATATTTAACCGTTGGGCTGCAACACAACTTAACATTTGGTACTTTGTAAAATATAGGATTTAATGAGAAATTTCAAAATTCACAATATTTTATTAATTATTAAATGTCTTGATCTGAAGACATTGTTGCTTAACTTTACATGAGTTATGTGAGCTTTACTTGAATCAGAACCATTATTCCATTGGTCAAATTGTGAACTTGAAATACCAGTAAGAGAGTAAAAAGTTACTTCAAAATGTACATAAACTTAAGTTGGCATTTACCATTCAACGTATATCAGTTGGGACCTCACTAACTTTTATGCAAGAACACATAATTTGTCTAATGAATTTAGAAAATCTTATGTTGAACCAAAGTGAAAAGATTTCTTTGTTGAACAATTTCTCTGAAATTTTATTAGGTTAACGTGCAATTTAAAATTTTCAGAAAAGACTTTAATTCATAGCTTTTTCTATTCTTCTTGTTATCATTTGCTCTTATTACTTTCCCCCGTGGTATATAAAACCTGTTGACAATGTAAAACATTAATTTCTTCTGGCTTATAATTATAAAATTTTCAGAATAAAAAATTTGACTATATAATTATGTTTAAATATTGGAAGATAAAAGTATAAAATTTGTTTCTAACTTATTGTTCTTATTGTTTTGGAAGCAATCAAGGTAAAACTGGATAAAGCACTAGAGAATCCATGGGGTTTTACATATAATCCAGGATCATGAAAAATATCTAGGCTGCCTAAGGTTTGTGAAAATAAACAAAACAGGTATGAATAGGTAAGAGAGAAGTCAGAATTATAGAAACAAGTAAAGTTAGGAAGGAAATGGCTAACATCTCAGTACATGTGGCAAAAACAATGGGAAAGAGTCAAATGCATAATTAAAAAGTGCTGTGTACTATTTTTAAAAAACAGAAATGACTGGGGTACAAAGACACCAAGTCTTGATTTTTATCAAATGCTGAGAGGTGAGCTGTACTGTTAAGGTTTGTGATCTAATGAAAAGCAATTTAACTGGACAACTAACTCTTTCTGACCATCCCTCCAAGTTTTACGGTAATAATTGTTGCAAGATGTATGAAGGGCTCCAGGAAACTTGAATAACTTTACCATCTCAAAATATATATACAAGTAATATTTTAAATTATAATAAGTTTCAATAAAATGCGGTAGGCAATCATTTCATGAAAAATGCTACCCTTGTTATGGAATTACTGAAATATTTATCAAGTTAGAAGTTATAGCTATTTGCATATATGAGCACTCTTAATTACATTTGCATATATGTCATTATAATTATTCAACTTGCATATAAATTGAATGATTGGATTATATTATTCGAATGCTTCAGAGGAATTGCAGAATTATGTCAGTATTTTGCAGGGAGGAATATTTTAACCTGCAAATGCATGACTAAATGTTCTTTTAAGTTTTATTTCATTATGAAATATATTATACACACCAAACTGTGTATATAAGGAACATTTTATGTTTAAAAGAAGAATAATAAAATAATCACACCTGATGCAGATTGGATCATAAAATGTTACCAGTATCTTTCATGTCCTCAAATTCACTCCATCCAGATGCATCCCTATTCTTCCACAAAATGCCAGTCTCTGACTTGCATTGTTTTATCCATTTTAATGGTGAAATAATTACACATAGAAAATACACACATAGAGAAAAGTGAAGAAAATCAAAATATCTTTTCAATTTATCACAAAGCAAAACTCATGAAACCTCGAACCAGGCAAAGAAGATACTATGAACACCATTAAAGCCCCGTTTGTGGCCCTTGTCAATATATCACACCCCAAAGTTAACTGTATGCTGACTTCTATTGCAATTATACCATATATTTCTTCAGAATTTTATCATCCCAGCAGGCATCTGTTAAGACTTTGGTTTAGTTTTAGTTACTTTTGATTTTCATAGAAATGAAATCAACAGAATATCTGCTCTTTTGGATCAGGATTTTTTTGGTTTGATATGCTTTTTAAATTTATCTGTTATTGTATGTAGCTGCGTTTCATATATTGCAGTAGAGAAAGCCAGGGTAGGATTACATCACAATTTATCCATCTGGTCTTGTTTTATTCCTTTCTTCTACTAATTTTTAGTTTAATTTTCCTCTTTTTCTTACAGTGGATGCTTAGATAAGCATCTTTTATATATTCTTCTTCACTAATATATTCACTTCCGGGAACACATCTTCCTCTAAATACTGCTGAGTTACATCCCTCAGATGTTGATATATCATAACTTAATGTTAATCAACTCAGTTTTTAATTTCTTCTCACTCTTCCTTCTTTACTCACTAGCTATTTAGAAGTATGTTTTTAAATTTCCCATCAGTTAGGATTTTTTATTTGTCATTTGTTATTGATTTCTACTTCTACTCTAGTCAAAGAAAATGTTTTGGATAATTTAATGAATTTAAGATGAGGTTTATTTTATGACGCACTTATGGGACTTTTTTGAATTTTGCATTTATCTGAAAAAATCTTGTATTCTATCATTGTTCAATACAATGCTCTATAAGTTCTAGTAGATTGCTTTACTGTGTTTTTCATAAAATCAGTCTATACCTTTCTGCTTGTCAATTATTCAGTAAAGTATATTAATTTTTTTGATTGTGGATCTTTTTGTTTCACGTTTCAGTTTAGTACATTGTTTATTTTAAATGTATGTTATTCTGTGCATACATATTTAAAACTATTGTATCATCCAAGTAAATTGACCTTAGTTCATTGAAATTAGTACAAATGTCTGTTATGTGTCCCTACTAACTACTATTGCCTTAAACTGTACCCTATTATTAGGACAGCTAGACCAAATAAGTTTGTTTTATCCACATTTTTATATATTTTTAATTCATTTTGTATCTACTGTACTTTTAAATTTTTAATTGGGGAATTTATATGTAATGAAATCATAGGCATATAGTAAAACTGCATAGTTTTGAACCCAAGAATTAAGATATGGCCTTCTGTCTCTCTGGCCAATTAAATGAATGAATGTGATAGATGTGGTTTCCAGATAGAAGCACTAAATTTTCAGTTAATATATTACAGAACTCTCTTTCCTTGAGCACACCTATCATGGAATCACAGGGCTAGAACTTCCATAATATATGAAACTTTGAGGAGGAGGATAGTGCAGAATCTCAACCTCAACAATCTATGATGGTAACATGGGCATGAAATGAATATTTGTTCTTTTAAATCTCTAAGACTTGGAGTAATTTGAGCATAGCCTATGTTAAGTAACTCAGGAAGTTTTAAATTATGAGTTCAATTATAGAATTATTAATTTTTTCTACTTTTATCATCACTTACATATAACACCCAGTGCTCTGCTTTTAAGTTTCATTTTTCATTTCTTCTAAGATCTTTTCATTTTAGTTTTTAAAATTTTTTGTCATAAGATTATTTGGAACTTACTTTCATAATCTTTGTAATTTTATTTGTAGTGATTACTCTTTTGTTTCATGATGACTCATTATTTCACAATGTTTTTGTGCCTTCTCTTTTTTTCTAATTAATCATTTTTTTTAATGTCTTTATTTTGAGAGAAAGAGAGGCAGAGAGCAACCAGGGGAGAGGAAGAGAGAGAGGGAGACACAGAATCTGAAGCAGGCTCCAGGCTCTGGGCTGTCAGCACAGAGCCCGACGCAGGACTCAAACCCACCGACCTTGAGATCATGACCTGAGCTGAAGTCAGACACTTAACCAACTGAGTCACCAAGGGGCCCCTAATTAATCATTCTTGTAAGATACTTATCTTACAAGATATTGTCTAGGTTAGCTCTCTGTGCTTGGGATGGCCACTATTAATTTCTGCCGTTATATTTAATATTACCTTCTATTTATTCTCTGGATTTAGATTTCCTGTGGATAACTTCTTGAAATAACTCACTGATGTTACAGCCTTTCTCTTTTTTGAATATATGTCTTCACATTAGTATATTTTCTTTGAACATGGTTTTCTCCACGTTCTGGATATAATTATTTTAATTTTTCTTCAGTCCAATATATTTTCTAACTTCAGTATAGATTTCTAAAAGTATGTACTTATTTCTAAGTTTCTAAATATATAAGTATTTTTATTCTGGTTATTGTTTCTTACTAGATATCACCATGGTTAGGAAACATGTCATTTAAATCCTTTGAGATATGAAATCTCCCATGAGAAATCACAGCACAAACTGTATTCTCATGGGATTCTATGCTTGAATTTGTGCTACTATTGAGATGTGAGACACCCTGAATGGAGAATTTTATTTAAATTGGCTCTGTGTTGTTAGTGCCATGGGACATCTACAGAAACAGATTCTCTATGGCCATTAAAGTATTCCCAATGAAACATTTCAAGGAAAATAGCAGACATCAGGCAACTTGACAAATTATTTATGGAATCTAGGTACTTTGGGTTAGAAACAGAAGGAACATAATAAAAGCAGAAACACACCATCTAAGCCATCATATCTTACAATTTCCAGACAAGGAATATTAAATAACTGCATTGGTTTTTTAAATGTTTGTTTATTTTTGACAGAGCATGAGCAGGGGAAGGGCAGAGAGAGAAAAAGACACACACAGACTGTGAGGCTGGATCCAGGCTCCGAGCTGTCAGCAAGAGCCCGATGCTGGGCTCCAGCTCATGAACCATGAGATCATGACCTGAGCCGAAGTAGGCTGCTTAACCTACTGAGCCACCCAGGCACTGATGTATTTAAAATAGTGTTCAAATGCTTATAAATAATGAGATAAAAGAGTATAAATAAATACCAGGTCTTTAGAAAAAGATTTTTTTAAGAATAACCAGAGATGAACAAAATTTAATAAATATAAACTTCAATAAGCTTATTAATATTCTAGTTCAGAGGGACAAATAGAAAAATAAGAGGATACAAGACGTGGAGTTTAGGGTAGGGAATCCTAAAGCACATCTACTTCGAGAGAGAGAGAAAGAGAGAGAAAATAGAATAAAGAATTGATAATAGGTGAAGAGTGAATAAAAACAGTTAACATTATGTGGCTCAGTCAGCTAAGTATCTGAGTCTTTATTTAGGCTCAGGTCTCGTCTCCCTCTCTCTCTGCTCCTCCCTCACTTGTGTGCTCTCTCTCTCTTTCTCTCCCCCTCTCAAAAATAAATAAATAAAAATTTAAAAATAATTAAATAAGTAAAAAATAATCATTAAATCAAACTTGAGGGGAAAGTCTAAGTATAAAAAGTATAAAATAACTAGACAATACAAATAAAGGTTGGTTGGAATTTCTCATATTAATTTGGGGGGAAATAACAAAAGTATGTAAAAATAGCTAAGGTTCTACTAAAGTTTACAGAGAGTATAAAACATTCAAATAACTAGAAAGCAGAGCAAAGACAATTAATTTAAAACAAACAGAAGACATGAAGTGACTAACCCCCCACAACAAATTTAATCAGTATATAAAAATGTTCCACAGTGAAGTCTCAAGACTAGATTGGTTTACTAGCATACTCCAACAAATAGTCTATAATAAAGTCTTCTTAATAACAAATTTAAAAAGAGAGTATTCTCAATACTCATTAGGCAATGCTTACATAACTATGGTACCAAAATTTAGACTGCCCAATGACACAATAGAGTATAGATCCAAAAATATTAAATCAATTTTTAGCAAATCAAACTTGAACTTATTTATTAATTAGTATGTTATGATTAACTTAGGACTTAAATTTAGAAGTACAGATAATGTCAAAAATCTAATCATGCAATTCAATTTCTTACCTGCTTAAAGAGGAAAGATCATATAACTATCTCAAGAGTTAAAGGAAAAAATTTGGATAAAGTTTAAAAACTTCTGATTCCATTGGATACTCTTTCCTGCTTTGTCAAAAATTAATTGGCCATACATTTGTGGGCCCAGTTTTGGGTTCTCTATTCTATTCCATTGGTTTATGTGTCTGTTTTTGTGCCAATACCATACTGTCTTGATGATGACAACTTTGTAGTAGAGGCTAAAGTCTGGGATTGTGATGCCCCCCGTTTTGGTTTTCTTCTTCACTATTACTTTGGCTATTCGGGTCTTTTGTGGTTCCATACGAATTTGAGGATAGCTTGTTCTAGCTTTGAGAATAATGCTGGTGTAATTTTGATGGGGATTGCATTGAATGTGTAGATTGCTTTGGGTAGTAATGACATTTTCACAATGTTTATTCTTCCGATCCTAAATGTCCATCACCTGATGAATGGATCAAGAAGATGTGGTATATATATACAATGGAGTATTACATGGCAATGAGAAAGAATGAAATATGGCCATTTGTAGCAAGGTGGACGGACCTCGAGGGTGTCATGCTAAGCGAAATAAGTCAGGCGGAGAAGGACAGATACCATATGTTTGCACTCATAGGTCTAACAGGAGAACAGGAGAAACCTAATGGAGGACCATGGGGAGGAAAAGAGGGAAGGAGAGTTGGGGAGAGAGGGTCACAAAACCTGAGAGACTACTGAATACTGAAAACGAACCGAGGGTTAAAGGGAGAGGGGAAGGAGGAAAAGAGGTGGTGGTAATGGAAGAGGGCACTTGTGGGGAAGAGCACTAGGTGTTATATGGAAACCAATTTGACAATAAACTATTTAAAAAAAAAACCTTCTGATTGTATTGATTAAAAAAAAAAAGCAGTTACTAGAAAAATGAGAGATTCCTTAACTAAATAGTGATTGTATGCCCAAATTCTGAATCATATATCATAACTACTGGTAGGATAAAAAGGGGAACCTGGGTGGCTCATTTAGCTAAGTGTTGAACTCTTTATCTTTGCTCAGGTCATGTTCTCACAATCTGTGAGTTCAAGCCCCATGTAGGACTCTAAGCTGACAGTATAGAGCCTGCTTGGGATTTTTCTCTCTCCCTCTCTCTCTCTGCCCCTCCTTCTCTTGTGTGTGCATGTACTTTTCCTCTCTCTCAAAATAAATAAACCAAAAATTTAAAAAACAATCATAATAATAACAATTACTGGTGAAACTTTAGAGGATTGCCTTTTGAAGTCAAGTTAGAACTGATGCTTATTGTTAATCCTACTATTTGAGACAGTTCTGCCATTTTTTGAGGGTAGATTCAAGAAATGGGAAAAAATAGATGTAACCACTATAATTGAAGAGGAAAATATCATATTTAAACATAATATAATTATCAATGTGGAGAAAACAGATTATTTGAATTTTTACAAAGTTGTCAATTATAAACATTTCTGTTTGTCAGTGACATCTATGTAATAATGTGATAAGACATTTTAGAATGATTAAGATATGAAATCCTCAAAATAGTCAATAAAGAACTTACATTTTTAGTCCATTCACACATTTTACAATGGCTAAAATAGAGGGGGGGAAAAAGACAGTATCAACTTTGGCTGAGGACACAGAACAAATGGAATTCTCACAAGCTCCTATAAGGTTGTTGTATATTTACTCTATGACCCAGAAATTTTACTCCTCTGTATTTAATCAAGACAAAATGTGAACAAGAAAGTTTTATTTACTTATTTTAAAGTATATTTTTATGTATTTTGAGAGAGTGAGGGAAAAACAGAGAGAACCCCAAGCAGCACAGAGACCCATGTGGGCTTGAATTCTGAGTAGAAACCAAGAGTTGGAGGCTGAAACTACTGAGCCACCCAGGTGCCCTAAGAACTTCTTATATATTTTTTTCTGTATTAGCCCCAAACTTAAACAATCCAAATATTCCTTAATAAGAAACTGTATAAACAAATATTTGTGAATTTACAAATACAACTATGCTGTAGAAATGAACAACTCTCGGGGCACCTGGGTAGCTCAGTCAGTTAAGTGTCTGACTTCAGCTCAGGTCATGATCTCTTGGTTCATGGGTTTGAGCCCTGCATCAGTCTCTGTGTTGACAGCTAGCTCAGAGCCTGGAGCCTGTCTTTGGATCTCCTGTGTCTCCATCTCTCTTTGACCCTCCTCTGCTCATGCTGTGTCTCTTTCTCAAAAATAAATTTTAAAAAACATTTAAAAATTTTAGAAATGAACAACTCTTGATATGTGTAATAACATAAATCACAAGATCTCTGTATGCACACAAAGTGCTTAGTTCATCATATGAAGTATTAAGGTATACAATGACCTTAGAAATCAGAAATCTCTTTGCCTATAGGAAGGACTGACCGGCTGGTTCACGAGGATTGACTGAGAAACAACATAAATCACTTTTGTATTGATATAAATATTCTAAATTTTGACTCAGGAATACTTATAAGGGTATGTGCACTTGTCAGCACCCATTGTACTGAATACTTAAGACTTTTTAAAATTCCATTTTATTTAAATTACACTTTACTTTAAAACTTAAAATTGTTTTAACATTTTTTAATTATGTTTGAGAAACAGAGAGACAGAGCACGAGCGGGGTTGGGAGGTGCAGAGAGAGTGGGAGATACAAAATCTAAAGTAGGCTCCAGGCTCTAAATTATCAGCACAGAGTCTGACTCAGATCTCAAACCCATGGACCATGAGATCACAACCTGAGCCAAAGTTGGATGCTTAACTGACTAAGCCACTAGAAGCCCCTAAATTACACTTTTTTTTAAAAAAACAACACACACACATGTTTAAAACATTATAGAATGTACACAAAGATATAAATTAAATAATTTAGAATGGTTTGCTATAGACATTCTGTAGAAAGGAAATGGAGAGAAAATAAATAGAAGAAAGGAAATAAAGATTAGTAAAAATGATGATAACATGTTACTTAATGAGTATTATTCTGAAACCTAAAATACCTGATGTCTCAAAAAGGAAATGAAAACAAAACATATGTGTCTTTAGGAATTATTGTTTCATGAGTATTTTCACCTGTCTGCAAGGCCAGGGCTTTCTGATCAAAATCGCTGGCAACCTGTATTAAAGGATGGTTGAATGACAACCATGTGGTAGGAGCCAGAAACGGTGCATTTCTAAGGAGAAATTGGTAGATTCATCACTTCTAAAGCCACTATTTATATTCCAAAAGGTAACAGACATAGAAGACTGTGGTTGACCACAGGTAATTAAAACAGTGGAAAGCAAAGCCGTGGATAAGGGGGAAACTATTATAATAGCTGATCTGTCTCTGATCTACAAACCTTATGTGTGCTGCAGGATACTTTTATATATATAAATATATATGCATAAATATAAACTTATCTGGATACATAGATACATATACACATATAATATATATATAATGCTTATCACATTTTTAATAAAAATGTAAGAAGCAGTATGGTTTGAGTGACATTATGCTAAAGTAGAATATTTGCCAGGTATGGTCAATGACCATAGTATGGTGCCCAGATATACATATTTGGCATTTGAAATGTTGGGAAGCAAAGCATGTTAAGTAATAGCAGAATGACATTAAAAAGTGAATGG
>NC_043704.1:116420835-116448140 GCF_006229205.1 Suricata suricatta
AATTCAATTATCATTAAGCATTTGTCTACTTTCCAGTACAGCCTGTATACTTTCTTTGCCATGAAATACAATGCTTAGCAAAGTAAAATAAAACATATTTTTCTTTTTCCTTTCTAATTTGGAAATATACATGGCTAATGTCTCTGGATTTTGAATACATTCATCTTTTTCTAATGCTTTCTCTAGGTCATAAATTTGATTAAGATATATTATACTATCAAAAGAAAGCAGGCATAGAGTAATGCAGAATTGAATACTGCCCATCTTTAATGCTTTGATACCATTTATATCTACATCTTTATTAATATTTTAGACATATTATATTGCAAATGCAACTGCATATCCTAATATATCAAGTTTATGATCAGCTTAGCTCTATCAAAATGTTTCTATGGTTGAGGGTATTAGATATTCATTCTGTGTTTTCAAATTGCCTAAGAATGGACTATTAAGTAAATAATATCGTTTTTTAAAATTATTTTTGTGCACATTTAGAGCATAATCTGAAATCGTTCTTTGAGACTTTGCTTATTATAGTGCTCACAGCCACCATGGGAATGTTTCTGATAGCTATTATACCATCATAAAAATACAAAGAGAATTTGACTCAAGCTGCATACAAATGAATTAAACCATCTGATTTATTTCCATAGGAGGAAAGATAAAAAGTAGTTCAGGTTATGATGTTTCACTACATTGGGCGATACATACCAACAAACTCTCGATACAGTGAGTAAATAAGTGAAGTAAATGACATTTTCACAAAATGTATGGTTTCAGAGATGGTAAGAGCAGCTTCAAGCACACAAGGAGATGCCTAAGAAAGTGTAGAGGGGGCCATAAATTTGATCCTTATTGTTCCCCATAGCACACGTCACCACAGTTTGACATTCCCAGTTCTGCTGTCTCATCACCACTGTGTGGAAAGCCAGATCTCTCCAGTCATCAGTGGGTCCCTGGGTGCAAGTTAGGTACTTTGAGTTTCTAATATTATGCAATTCAAGAAATGAAACTCTGGAGTCATGAAAAAGCCAATGCATCTCCAAGTCGTCTCTAACTTACTCCCCAAAGAGTCTTTGGTGTTCTGGAAAAGTCTAGCTTCATATTCCTCAAATACCATGGACAATCTTACCTTTTGCTATGTGTCATAAAGACTTCATTTAAAAATGCTAATACTGCCTTTACTATTATCAAACTTTAAGTAATTAAATGCCTTTATGGATATAGACTTTTCTCTTTCAATTTCTCAGCCCCTCTTCTGCTTCTCTTTAATTGTATCACCTCTTTGTACTTACAAGTTGTCCATATCATTGTACAAGATTGATTGGACTGTGCCTTACACAAGATCACATCATAGAAGGGTTTCTGAGAGCCAAGATCAATTTGAGAACCTTAATATGGCCTTAAATCAGCCTTACAAATCTCATTCAATATACATTTTGATTTATTTGAGGGGTTACATAATTTCTAGTATTTTATAAATATGTTATTATCTAGATTCTACTTTTCCACAAAATCAAAAACACTTTAAAGTTATTTTTAATTTTGAATAAGCTCTATGTTCAAATGGTTAACAACAAAAGAATGCATAAGGAATACATAGCCAAAAGGTTACTTCTGGTCTCTGTCCATTATTCACTCATTTTTAACCCCAATCATTTCCTGGGGACATGTAAATCACTATGAATTTCTTATCAATGTTTCCTCTTTCTTTAAGCACAAGCAAATAAATGTAAATATAGGCCCATATTCCCCCAGCTTATACACAATTTAAATAAATAAATAAATATTATATATATATTTATCTTTATATATATAATTTTTTAAAGTAGACTTTTACCCCCAGCATGGAGCTCAGTGCAGGTCTCGACTCACGACCCTGAGATCAGACCTGAGCTGAAATCAAGAGTCAGATGCTTAATGAACTGAGCCACCCAGGTGCCCCCCACAGTACTGTATATTATATATATATATATACACACACACTATACTGCATTTTTTTTACTATCCACATATCATAAATCTTTCCATATCAATGAGATCTACCTCATTCTTTTGACAGCTATGCAATATTCCATTAAGGGATGTATATATTTTTATTTATGTAAGAAGTTCTCAATTGATGGACATTTAGGATACTTCCAATCTTTTGTTGTTATATGCAGTTCTGTTATATCTCTCCTCAGGCATGCAATTTCATTTGTAGAATATGGGGTTTGGATATATGCATCTTTAGTTTGATAGACAATACCAAATTGCTCTCTGGAAGGGTTATATCAATTTACACTTCGAGTAATATGAGACTTCCGCTTTCCTATCATCCTCAGAATGCTTCCTTCATTACAAATATAGTGGCCCACTTTCTCATATGTGTTTGAGCCATCTGTATTTTCTGAGATTTCTGCAAGCACATCCGGTGACCATTTTCTACTGGGCTATTGGTCTTTTCTATACCAATCGTCATGGTCTGAATGTTGGTGTCCAGCCAAAATTCATATGCTGAAGCCACAACCCCCAATATGAAGGTATTTTGAGATGGGGACCTTGGTAAGTAATTCGAATTAGAGGAGGTCATGAGGGTAGGACCCTTATATGGAATTAATGCCTTTATAAATGATACAGGAGAAACCTTGCTGTAGTCATGGGTATGCATTAAAAAAAAAAAAAAAGCCCATATGAGCCCATAGGGAAAGCAGCAATCTTCAAGCTAGGAAGATAACTCTCATCAGAAACCAATCTTGGACTCTTCAGCCTCCAAAATTCAATAAATAAATTTCTGTTGTTTAAGCTACCAGTCTATATTTTGTTTTGGTGGCCCAGCTGACTAATACAGATTTTGGTACTGATAAGTTAGATGCTGTTGTAATAAATACCTAAAAATTTGGAAGCAGGTTTAGAACTGAGTGATCAAAGAGGCTGGAGGAGGTGCATGCTGGAAATACAAATGTTAAAGGCAATTCTAATAAGGACTCAGAAAGAAGAGAGGACAGCTCTAGAGAAAGCTTCCATCTTCTTAGAGAATACATAAATAATCATGAACAGAATGCTGGTAGAAATATGGATATTAAAAGCCATTCTAATGAGGTTTCAGATGGAAATGAATAACATGTCAATGGAAACTAGAGAAATGCAATCTTTGTTATGAAGTGGCAGAGAACTTGGCTAAATTATATTCCTGTTCTAGTGTCTTGTGGAAGCAAGACTTGTAATTGATAAAACTGCATATTTAGCTGAGGAGAATTCTAAGCAAAGTGTTGAGAGAGTAGCTTGGTTCCTCCTACTCATGGTAAAAAATGTGTGAACAGAGGAAGGAGTAGAAAAAGGAATTGTTAAGCAAAAATTAACTAGAACTTAAAGATTTGGAAAATTCTCAATTATTTCACATTATAAAAAATATGAAAGCATATTCAGAAAAGAGCAACAAAGGTGGCTAAACTATAGGATGAGAAAGAGATTATGGGCTTAAACAAGCAGAAATACAACTAGTTTGATGTGCAGGAGATGGAGAAAGGATGAAATAAAGGCTGCTGGACTTTTTAGATTCTACTGGAACTGATTGTAGAGCTATTTAACAGCAAATATGTGCTACTCTTAAAGAAGGGAAGAATCTGGAGCCTGGGTGGCTCAGTAGGTGAAGCATCCTATTCTTGGTTTCGGCTCAGGTTATGTTTTCGTGGTTAATGAGACTGAGCCCCACACTGGACTCTGCATGTCCACAGAAGTATAATGTGGAAGGAAGGAGGATGCTGTGAGACAAAAAAGGACTGATTTTTGGGTGTAGATATTTCCCAGGATCTTCTGTGGTGACATAATAGAGGCGAGTGAAGGTCCAGTAGAAGCATTTATCACAACATGCATCACCAACCACTTCTATCCTGAGTGGGACCTTGAGTCCATCATCCTCTGGGATTACACATGAGAAAGAGGAGGAAGTTGAGATATCAAACTCATCTTTACCTTCTCAGTTCAACATCATACTCAATTTTACCATTTCAATCTCTTTCATAAGTTTGTAACATTGCTTCTGTCACTTAACATGTCCTTCCTCTTACCTTTCCCTTTTTTAAGTCCCTGATATTAAGTGCTATTAATTGGACTATATGACTGGATCAGAAAGTTATTATTTTTTAATCTCGATCTTCTTTTTGCAGTGGTTTACTAGTCACATATTTGCTTCTTTGACCTGACTTAAAAGCAAAAGCCAGAGGCAGTAAGCTTTTTCATTGATTTCTACCTTCTACCCTCCCATCTTAGTTTCTGGACCTTTAGTATAGTACTCCCTCTCAGATCATTCCATCACTTTTGTCATTTTTCAAGCCTTTCTTTTTCTCTTTACACAGTGAAAGTTAAAGCAGTCAGAGACCTGAGGTTGCAGAGCAATCACTAGTTTGAAACCAAAGTAAAAAAAACAAGGAGAAATGGATTTGAAAACTGTCTTGCCTGGGGAAGACACTTGATGATGTGAGAATAATTTAGCTAAGACTTTTAACAAATACAAATGGTCACATGTGAGCTAACTTGAAAAAACTAAGGAACTGCAAATTCAAAGGAATCCAAGAAACTCCCTTAGAGTTTCTTTGACAAAGACCTTACTAAAATTACTTATTAAAGGACTGCAAAAGGGAGAGACTACAGAAAAGTTCCTGGTAGTGCAGGCTTGGGTCAGGAGAACAGTAGCTACTGTGGAAAAAGCACAAAAAAACTCATCTGAATTGCTCTCAACTATCTCTTGTACTACACAAGAGCCTTAAGCCTTTGTCCTTTGTCCTTAAGCCTCTGGACAAAAGGCAGAACACTCTATCACTCAGGGCACAGATAAGAATAAATTGCTAATGGGGGAAGAAAAGAGAAAAAAGTTTTTCTCTATGAGTTTTTCAGAAAAATATCTTTAACTATTATAGAATCCCTAACATTGGAGGTGGTTACAAGGTCTCTGAGGAGACTCCTCCTGTGAGAACCAGCAACAAAGCACCTTCTTAAGATGGAGCAGAACACAAATAAGAGATAACACCCTTTCCCAGCCCTCTGCCCCACACCAGCAGGTAGCAAGTCTTGAGAGACTAGTAACAGCAGTTTACCCCTGTTTCCAGGCAAAACTGTGGAGCAAGAACGTCTCTGATCTGTAAGCACAAAGACAGGTCCAAAACTGAGGGTGAAGCAGACATTAAGGGAAAACTCTCTAGCAAACTAGCTCATACACTAATGCTACAGGAATTTAGAAATATGTTGTCCAAGGAAATGAAATATAGCAACAACAAAACCCAAACTCATAGTGATTCTTAACAAGGTTGACTCAATTCCTCACATTAAAGCCAAGCAAAAGAAGAGATGTGCCCATTTCTTTGTATAAATAATATACACCTCAGTCTCTACTGCACCTACAACATATCTAGATTTTAACCAAAAATTATGAGATGAAGAAAAAAACACTGTCAAGGGATAAAGTAATCTACAGAATGAGATTCAGGTATAATACTGAGATTGTAATTATCATATGGGGAATTTAGGCAGATTATAAATAATATATTAAAAGTATACTTGAAAAGGTCGACATTAAGAAGAAAAACATGAGTAATTTCCGCTGACAAATGGAAACTGTTAAGAAAGAATCAGATTAAAATGCTAAAATTGCAAAACATGGTAATAGAGATAAAGAATGCTGTCAATGGTCTCACAAGTAGACTTCATAAAACTAAGAGTCAGTGCTCTTAAAAATAAACCAATAGAATAAACACTTTAAAACAAAACAAAAAATATTGCATTTAAGAGCAGTGGAAAAATATCAAACAATTCTATATATATTTGGAATGCAAGAAGTGAGATAATTACAGAAAAAATCATTAAGAATTTTCTAATATTACTGTAAGAGAACAAATCAAAGATTTAGGATGTTTAGAAAACATCAAGGGGATAAATTTAAAATACAAAGTATACACACACACACACACACACACACACACACACACACACGCGCGCGCATTTACATCCAAGGACACATAATGTCCAAGCTGCTAAAAACCAAATTTTGAAGCAAACTTTTTTAAAACACCTAAAAAAAGATATAAAATGTAAGGAATGAGCTAAGAATTACACATAGACTTCTCAGCAGAAACTATGCAGATCAGAAGACAATAGAGTGACAGATGACAATGGGTAAGCACCACAAAGGGTGAATTGTACTGTTTATAAATTGTCATTAAAAAAAGTAAATGACATCCCAAACATAAGCTTCTCTTACTAAATACAATATTTTTCAATGTTTTAATTAAATTAGTGGTTGTATTTTATCAATATTTATCAGAATATAATAATTAGTTACTACATAAGGCAAAATAAAAGCATAAAAACATGGGAAAGAATAGCAGAAAGATTTATAAAATGGAAAGCCTTTTGCTCTATACAAATATAATGCATATACTATTTTTTCTTTTCATTTTCCTGAAAATTAAAAAAGGCAATAAAAATGAGCATATTGCAACTATAAAACATGTTATTCTAGCACTCTAGCATAGTTCATATGGGCTTGTGAAAAAATGCATTTCATTTAATCAGTAATTCTAGTCTTGAAATGCAATTATCATGTCAAATTTTTATTTTTTGTCCACTATTACTTTCAGCAAGGTATCCTCAAAGTATCTTGATATTGCATTCATGTTTAGGTTTTCAAAGTAAGAATATTTTGAAACTAATATCATCTCTTATGTTTTTAAACATATTCTCTCAGGTTTTATAATGCAACTTGTAGTTAAGCTTCAGATCTATATGAAGGCAATTAGGACTTTATAGAAAATAACTCTGGCTAAGTTAAAGAGAAAAGAAATGTATTGAAAGTAGGTCACTTAATTCAAAAAAAACCAAAAAAAATCTTGGACAGTGAGAATGAAACACATTAGGAGTAGAGCAAGAACTGCACCCCTGGGTATTGCAAGAAATAGATTAGTCAGGATGTCATTACTTCCCTTACTATACTGTTGACACTAAACATTAGGCAACCTCGAGTTTGCTGCCAGTAGGCAATGGATGCTTCCGTCACTGGATTTATTTACAAAGGGGTTCTGATTTTCTCTGTGCCTCCTCCTCAAAATTCAGTGTTTTCCACAAGAGCATTTCATTATGTTATAAGCCTTCAACTAATATTCTAAAGCCTTTCTGTCTTAATTTGATTTTTCATCTAATCTTTGGTTTTTAACATAACTGATTGTGAGTTTCCTCTATTGACAAAACTTCATTATTCTCCAATTCCTAGTGAACAGAGTACAAATATTTTGTTTGCATTGTATTCAAGCTTCTCTTCTCTCTTTCCTACTGAGTGCTCCCTCTCATTCCATCTTAAGTTATATTAAATTACATGCGTTTGCTATAACATGCCTTGAACTTTTACATATTTGTATTTTCACCCATGCCTTGTTTGCCACATAAAATATCATTCTTTGACTCTCCAGCTCCGCCAGTTGCATTCACATCAATTCAAATGCCAACTCAAGACACAGCTGAAATTTACTGCGATTTACTGCCAGGAAAATGAATCTTCATTTCCTTTTGCTATCTTTGTATCATGTACATATTGCTATTATTGCACCTCATTTAATAATTTATTTGCATATCGCTCTTGGCTGTCCATGAATTCCATAAGAGAAAATTCTTTGTTTTATTCAAATTTGCATTCTTTATACCCAATGAACTATTTTTCACATTATAATGCTTGCAGGAAGACCCTATTCCAACTTAAAAGTAGAATAGGAGAGGGAAATTATACATACACGGATAACTTTAGCTCTGATTGGAAAATGTTTACACCATTATAGAAGAACAGATAAAATTTTATGGTATCTCAGAGTCAGAGGAGATTATTTCTGGCTTAGAGGAGAAATCTCTAAACAGATGTTCAAACTAGTAAACACATCAAGTGTATACTGAGATATTTTGAAAGAAGATGTATAAAAAACACAAAGTTATAGTTGTCTCTAATGGATTTAGCTAAATAAAATATATCTAGAAGGCAGGATAAAATCACTCCTATACTTCATAAAAGTGAAAAAGAAATACTTGGAGTCAAAGCTAAATGAATATTGATTTAGAACCAAGGAAAGGTTAACTGTGAGAAAGAGATGAGGCAACTGGAAAGAGATGATGGTGGATAAATGTTATTGTTTTTTAAAATGACAAATGGGAGTGCCTGGGTAGCTCAGTTGGTTAAGCCTCCGACTTCGGCTCAGGTCAGATCTCACGTTTGTGGGTTCGAGTCCTGTGTTAGGCTCTGTGCTGACAGCTAGCTCAGAGCCTGGAGCCTGCTTTCAGTTCTGTGTCTCCTTCTCTCTCTGCCCCTCCCCTTCTCATGCTCTGTCTCTCTCTGTATCAAAAATAAATAAAACGTTAAAAAATTAAAAAAAATAAAATGACAAATGTTAAAATTTTAAGACTTGAATTTCTGTAAGGATGCTGAAAATAAATCCTTGACCTATCTGATGGGCTATTAAATAAAAAGGGCATAAACATCTCTAGAGTAAATCAATAATTTGATAGAACTGAGGGCACAAGTTGCTATCAATAATAAATTTCACTAGATTCACTATGTAAATTTGATCTCATTTTACTTTATTTCTAAATCTCATTTTGTATTAAAGATTGAAAAGCTTTCTGATCAAATGGAATTGCACAGATTTTTAATTTGACTATCAATTCCCACCTCTAAGTTTCCCATTATATTGCTTAGATAATGAATTGACTATTAAGCAAACTACATTTCTCCTTCTTGAGCTGATTGTTCTGACAAAATGGGGAACGCGAGGAGGGAGAGGGATTGAGTCCTTTCCTGTTTAGTCATTGTTTCTTTTAGCATGTCACTGCAACAGGAAGAGACAATTATAGTTTCCAGTCTCTGAACCGGTGTTTATGCACCTCCTTAATGTTACCAGTGCAGAAGCCCCTCCTGTGACCTTCCAGACTTAAAGAATATAAGCTGATTTCCTCTTTGCCTCGCAGCTCAAGCATCCATACTTCTTTCCACAATTATTATGTGTGTGTTCTTTCTTTCTTCATTTTGTCCTTTTAACCTTCTAGTATTTATCTAAATCCTTTTATTAAATTATTCCTGTTCAGATAACTGGTGTGGTTCCTGTTTTCCTAAATGGCTCTTAACTGCCATTAACTCCTAACTAAAAATATTTTGTATCTTTACTTAATCAATACACTTGATGAAATGATCAAGGATTTTCATTACATAAAATGAAACATGGTCCTTTAGCAATTGATTAAGAACTTTGCCAAGAGGTATAAATTAACAGTTCTTTAAGGGAATTACATGAAATCTATAGTCATATTTTATGACTTATTATTTAGTTTTTGTCATTTAAAAAATTTCCAATAAATATTATTATTGACATTTTTAGTATTATCAATAACAATCCAATAAGTAAATTTGGCAGTGATTTCACAATTATCTTTAGTGTTAAGCAGAAGATAAATGACAATTGGTCCAAGATATTTGGAAAACAATTCCTTTCAAAATTGAATAGTTTGTCTGAATCCTCCATAAAGTGCAATTATACATCGAAATCTGATGAAAAATATAAGTTTGAATTTGTTTCTCTCTTTTAGAGACTAAGGATATAATTATTTGTTCAATTTATTTCTAACATGTAGTTTATGATCTCGACAGATTTAGTTCACTGGCTTTAAATAATCTTAGGAAATCTTTGACTTTAATCTTATGACTACAATCATGTTAAATACAAACATATAGACAGAGCTGGGAAGTATTGTATTAAAATTAGTGATGGGAGTCCTGGGTGGTTTAGTCAGTTAAACCTCTAACTTCAGCTCAGGTCAAGATCTTGCAGTTTGTGGGTTTGAACCCGGCATTGGGCTCTATGCCGACAGCATGGAACCTAGAGACTGCTTTGGATTCTGAGTCTCCCTCTCTCTCTCTCTTTCTCTCTCAAAAATAAGAAAAAACATTAAAAAATAAATAAAGCTAAATAGAATTTGTGTGAGAGGGGTGTGATTATGTGTGGGTTTTTTTTTTATTTTGTCCCTCAAGGACCTACACATGAACTTGGACAGAAGTGCCCCACTAAATTTATCTAAAATATTAAGCCCTTCCCTTTTCTCAGACTTTGGCCTAGAGAGCAGAAATCTAAATACCTATGTGGTTTCCTACTTCTAGCTAGAGTCGATTTCCTATTATCTATATGAGAAAATTAGATTGTAAGAAAAAGATAAAAATTTATAAATGTTTCAGGGTTGTTGCTTTTTTGTATTTCATTCTTAATATTAACATACAGCAATGGAACACTTTCCATTTTCATCTAATCTTGGTCTTGTGATAGGCGTCTTGTTTTATACTGTGTAATTCCTGAATAGACATAGAAAGGATGTGATGAATGACAGATGTCAAAATGATAGCGTATTCTTTTTGTTTGTTTGTTTCCCTGGAATTTCAGATTATAGAAACCTCCTAAGAGTTGGAACTATCTGTGTATTGCAGTCAAGCATAGTGTCTTCATTAGGAGCATCATTGATACTGCATTTATTAATTACATCTAATTTCTAAAATGTAAGCATGAGAGACACAGTAAAGTGTCCAATAAAATTCATGCTCTCTCACCTTAATCCTAGAGTTGTGACTAGCCAGAGGCTGAGTGATTTGCAACTACATATCCCACCCTCCTTAGCATCGGAGTATGGCCACGTGACCAGACCTTGCAAAGCGGGAAATGTATATATATATACATTTCCTGAGACATTACAATGTATATGTAATCGTTCCTGAGATATTATAATTTTTAGATCTTGGTTTGTTTGTTAAAGTAGTTAGAGTTATATCAACATATAGAACTCATACCCTTACTTCACAATAGTGCTTTTGGCAGATTTTATATAATTGTATTTAAAAAAATCTTCATTATTTTACATATCTTCAGGCACTTTGAAAATTGGAAATTTAGAGAGGCCATGAAGATACTTATGAGGTTTTTTTTTTAACATTAATTTGGACCTAGTCTAAATGCAAGGACACAGTCCCACTGTCATATTTCTGTAACACAAAAATCTTTGAAAACCATCATTTTGTTCTGTTTGGTTATTTTTTTGGTAACTTCTTTTGATGACAAAACTCAACTTAGCCTGAACTCCATTAGTATCTGACCTGAACTGATGTGAAACTATATATAGTGTAAATATTCATGAATTTTGCTATAGTAAATGTATCTGGTTGTAGGGTGCATCACCCAACTATGCTAGGAGTGGCATATAATAATAAAGAGTATTTGCACCTTATTCACTTCAACAAGTCTAAAACATTCTGAAATCTGAAGCAATTTTAAGCCCAAATATTTTAGGTGAGGTTGTGACCTTCATTTTCTAGCTGCTTCAGAATGGCATGTGACCTAGCACAAAAATAATGAATGGATGGATGAAAGATGGTTAGATTAGATAGGTAGATAGATAGATAATAGGTCGATAATAGATGGATAGATAGATGGGTAGATGATAGATAGATAGATAGATAGATAGATAGATAGACAGAAAATAGATTCATGGGATTAAACATTAAAACATGATTTCATAGGCTTGATATGGCAAAGGTCTATAAATTTCTCTTATCTTCCCCATACCTGCTTTATAACACTTAGTGTAAGCAAAATATTCTATCTTCTGAAATGATTTCTTTAAGTTAAATGACTTTGTTTCCTGTTTGAAGATTAATGACAAGTAAATTTTGAAAACATTTCTACAGCTTTTCTTAGAAACCTCTGCTGCTATTACAACACTTCTAGCTTTACTAGTGAAGTGATGATTGCTTATAAGTTCTTTTTAACCTGGCAAATTTTCAATAGACCATCTCCAGTACTGCTGCCCAGTAATTAGGGAGTAGTTTTATTGTGAACTGGAACTTCAAAACAAATGTTTCAGTGTTATCTTGAAAACAAGAGAGCCAAGGATTTCTTTGAATATTTCTCAAATCCATGAATGCTTCATAATTCCATATATAATATTCTTTCCTGTTTATATTAAATTTGAGTTGGAGTCCAAGCTTACATCTTGTCTGTAATTTGGATGACAAATTAACTATTATCTCTAAATAAAGATAGTCTATTGCATAAAGTGGGTCCCTATCTCCTGTTTGGTTCTCACAGTAGTTTGTAAGAAATTTGTTCTCGCTTCCATTTTTCTGTCACCTGTGGGTATAATTTCAAGATAAATACCTGTATGTAAAAGCACCAGCATTATTTGTTTGGGAAGATAATGGAATAAATATATATTATATTTATTTAGTATATAGTGACTCATGGTAACAGAATCTATTCTTGAAAATCTTACTCAACTTCTCTTTTTATCTGAACTTCTAACTTCCTAGACAGTCTTAATGAAGTCAAATTTCTGTCTATTTTCTACTTGAGCTTGAATAGTTCATTGAGTTTCTCTGAAAAAACAACTGATTCCTCCAAGTACATTTTTCTTACACATGACTACCTGGATGAGTTCAGGCTACCTTGAGATCTCATTTGAAAAAAGTTGTGAAGTGTGCTCAGTCTTAACGAAAATAATTACCCAGCTCCTGAGTTATTTAGAACTGGCAGCTGATACAATAAATAGTATTCAGTTAAGTTTGATATTCATCCAGAACAGTATTCTAGTATATTGTAGCTAAATGCTTTTTAACCTAAAACTCCTATGAAACATTTAACTAGCATTAGTATAATCACAATTTAAATGTCTACTGATTCTTCTTGAATTGTTTATCTGTAGCAATTAAGCAGAGTCAAAGCTGGCAAAGAAAGTGTCTAAAGGAAATGTCACTTATATTTTGTATACTTAGTAATTGTGTAATGGTCAAGGAAGTTAAAAACAAAGAGGGCCACAGATAAAGTTAACTTATCTTTTAAGTTCTTCAAAGCACATTTTGGAACTAACTGTAAGAATTCCTAACAGGTATCTCTCTGGTGTACTTTGTGCTCTTTGGTCCTGTCTTCCCTTCACTAGAGAGGAAGGGAAGGTGCCTTTAAATACTAGAGGTAAGTGCGTGTTCCTGACATTTGTCTTGAACATCTCGCAAGCAATATATAGCTTTTGAGTTATAGGAAAAGAACACATTCTAAAGTTGTATGGATGCATAACTTCCAATGCTCTATTAGGAAATATAATGTAGTCCACAGACAGGTGAGCACGCTGATTTTAACAACACAAATTTTTGTTCAACTCTAATTGACATAAAAGAACTATTCTTAACAGACAAATCTGCATCCTATTCTACAATTGTAGCTAATTAGAAAGATGAGTGTATTTGTCTGAAGATACCAAGAAACACACAACTCCCCACCAATCTCTTATCTGAAGTATTATCTTCACATACTATATACTATAATCTCTCTCAGTCTCTTTTTATCTGTCTTTCTCCCACTAAATATGTGGTTTCTTGCTAGTGTGATATACATAAATACGATTATAGAATGAGTGTTCATAATATAGAACTAGTGTTTCAGGTATTCTGCATCTGTGGTATTGATTTTAAATTCTTTATATCTTGTTCAGTACTCATATGAACTCATTATTCTCCTTGGGAACAATCTTTTGCAGATAACTTGTATAAAATTGTAATAATCATAATAATGAATATATAATTATAATCATTATTAAATTTATAATAACCATTTGTGATAAAAATCTGACTTCTGTCAGAGCTTTTTGTTTAAAGAAAATTTCTAATGTCATTTATATGTGCATAAAGCTAACACACACTTTTCTAATGCATAAGAGTTTGAATCAGACAGCCTGACTTAAAAAAATTAATGTTTATTTTATTTTTGAGAGAGGGAGGGAGGGGAAAGGAGAGAGAGAGGTGGGGGTGGGAGGGGCAGAGAGGAAGAAGACACAGAATCTAAAGCAGGCTTAAGGCTCCAGTCTGCCAGCACAGAGCCCAATTTTGGGCTTGAACTTATGAACTACAAGATTATGACCTAAGCCAAAGTTGGACACTTAGCCAACTGAGCCACCCAGGTGCCCCCAGACAGCCTGGCTTTTAATCTCATTTTTTTCCACTTATAACCTATCTAACCATGTTGAACTTTCTAGTGTGTACTAAGGTTGGCAGAGTCCTGGACTGATAAGACTGAACTTTTCAAGAGACTGTGTGCATTGGGAATAGTCAAAGATCTGCAGCTCAGGGTTTTAGGTGCTAAATGAGTTATATGGCTTTGAAATAAACATAGGATGTATGGTTAGGACTGGTAACTCAGCTCCCCAGGACCTCATAAGACTTCACAAAAACATGTTAAATTCTAGTAAGGAACAAAGTTCACTTCAAGCCACTGTGCCTGAAGGAAGTGGAAACTGTGACAAGATACAGAGTAGTCAGGTGGTAGATCTAGTTGTAGAATCTGATAAACAAGGCAGAAGTCAGTTGCCAGAGCTAAAAGTCCAGGAGTCAGGATTCAAATTCTTATACCTGGGGCACAAGATCAGATCTATCTTCACTGATCTCCCCAATGCTAGATCACCTGCAATTCACCTTTGTGTGTTGCGAGTTCACTGAAGGTCTAGAGCCTAGAGCAGATGGCAAGATGGAGACAGTGGCTTCTGCTGAAGACAGAGAATGATGCCCCGCCCGGTGTACAGAACACGTTGATACACCAAAACCTTAATATTCCCTTCTGGATCTGGGGGAGTATCTCTAAAATGGCTTCTGAGGTTGGTATTCTGAGAATTGGAATTTTGCTGTTAGCATAAATCCATAGATGAACAAGAGAAAGAGAGAGAGGGACAGAAAAAGAAAGGATGTGGAGGAAGAACACCAGTAACAATGGCAAGAATACAGTCCTAAATAATTAAAAAATAATATTTATTTTATTTTATCTTGAACAACAGCTCAGAACATGTGCATGCAACATCAAAAGGCAGTCAAAGACATACCCAGATAGTGACATTCAACTTCTATAAGAGCAAAAGGATGCAAATTTATTCACCCACTTTCAACCCTTTGCCAGGATAGGTACTGGTTGTCAAAACTAAAAGGCAATAGCCACCAAAAGCAGTTGATCTAAACCACCATAATGGCATTACTTCCTGCTTCTTTTTAGCATATGAAATTTAAAATACGATTTTCACAATTCAGTACCATTGTTTTTGTGTTCTACCTGCCAGATGATATGCTAGAAACTTCGTACACAAAGTACATGGGCCACTGTCTCTAGCCACAAAAATCAATATATTTTTAATTAATTTTATCATTTCAAATTTTCTCTTATTCCAGGCCAAAAGAGAATCTTCAGTGACAAGGATTTCTGACGGCTCAAAAATCTCAGGCAAGAGCTCTGAACCCTATAGTACTCACAAGCATATCTAGGAAATATGGTAATTCCCTGTTGAGGGGTCCTATGAATAGAGCTTGAATATTACACATTTTCTTGAGAAACTTATTGAGAAATGACCTGATGCAACACAAATATGTAACTGGGATACTGAAGGAAAAAGTCTGAATGTGTGGTCAATCACGTATGATCGTATGTTATATCATTGCTTACACATATACAAAATACAAGCTTTTGATCACTAGCTGTGGCTAAGCAAGCATTTGCACAAAGATCCTTTGATATGTCACTATGGATACTTCTTGGATATCCACATATGGATACAATATGGATATTTCAAAATGAGTTCATTTTGTTTTTGTTTTTGCTGTATAGGTTTAATAATTCAGTATCACTTCTATTTGTTCTTGGCAAAATTCCTCTTTTTCACAGGGTTTATTTGCTCTTATTTTGAGCTCATTTCCAAATATTACTAGTATATTTTTAATGGTATTTATTTATTTATTTAAATTAGTTACAGCATTCCAAAACCAGTTGTGTAAAATGTTCATCCTGGCTAAGAAAACAGACAACCAAATACACACTGGCTCTCTAAGAAGAAAGAATCTGTTGTAATTGAAAACTATCAGAAGGATATGTACTACTTTGGGTCATTCAATGTGTATCATTCAAAAGTGATATTAGGAACATAAATGGTTTATATACAGTGCATAGAATTCTTTCTGCATTTTGTCTGGAAAAACATTTCCATAGAAAAGTTTTAAATATTGCAAATTAATAGCAGAAGCTATGAACATCAAAAACACCTTATTCAAAATGCATTCTATATCTAATGTCCTGTAAATGCTTAAGAAATGTGCAGTTTCAGGAGGCAAATGTAAAAGAAAAATTAATTATTCCCATTCATCATACCATATAAGTAAATCCATCTGATAAATGTTCATTTTCTGTTGACTTTCCATATGTTACATTGTCTTCCAGTAAGCAAGGAAGGTAAGTTCATGAGCTCATAGTTTGTGCATTGTAACATTGGCTCAAATTTAATCATATGTCAAAATTGCCGTATTCACATAAACACGATGGATCTTGTAAAGCCCCATAACAAACTAAACTTGGTTTTATTGCTTTTATCTCTGTGGTGGTAGCTTGAAAAATGATTTTCCTGTTTTAAAAAATTACTAAAATTGATTTCCATGGGAAAGTATTCCCAACGTTCCATAAAATTGCTAGGTTACAATTGATTATTTAATAAAACTATTTGATAAGTTTCTAAGAAGATTATTTCAAAGCATTTAGCTTTATGTGGGCAATTAAATTTGCAATGAAAAGCAGTAAGAAACTAAAACGTCTATAACAGGGGTTTTGGTATTGCTTCACTGACTAATTACTATTTGCTGGCCAGCACTGTAGCTCTTATACTGGAAAATATATTATTAAGCATTTTCATAAATGCACTAAATTTAGTTTAGAATAGATATGCCTAAATACTCATTATGACTTAAAGGATTTTAGGAGATTTTCAATTTACCCTTAAAGTTACTAAAAACCTTTCCTTTAAAGTGTTTGTTTACTATCATTTTTTGTTCCCACATCATCCTTACATGAGTTTTACATGGATACTACATATTTCCTCTGATTAGTTTTATAATAAATAATTTGTCAGTCCTAACTAGAATACATGTAAATTAATAAAGCAAAATATAAAAGAACTATAACATTACCAGAGTTAATTTCTAAAGAAAAGCATCATTTAGAACCAAAATGAAACCATAGTTTTAAGTCCAGAATGTGTCTTCCTCTGCTTTAATAAGGTCCATGTGAATAGTGCTAATGGCCTACTAAGCACTCTCACTATCATAGTCTGATTTAATAAAAAAAAACTAGATGTCTTTAAAGTTGAAAAAAACACATCATTCACTTATAATACTAACAGTAACTAACAGGACACCAGACTGTGCTCCTGACGGGGTAAGGCTGAAATAAGATCGACCTCGCTTTAACTCTAGGTCTTTCTCTACCATGCAAAAGAGCATATTGGATTTTAAGAAAGTGAGAATAAATTTATTGCATAGGAATAGTTTTTCAAAAGAAATTCCTAAAGAATTTTTACTTTCTAATTTTGGTACCTAAATTAGGATATACTGCCATACATCCCTATGTTATAAAGATAATACTGATACTCTGGGTCCATAGGACCAATGTTTTTGAGCATCTAATTTGGTTTAGACATTCTTGATGTAAGAAGATACTTCATTTTCCAAAGAAATCTTTCAAAGGAACGTCTGGTATTGATTCTCTGACATCCATTCCATCAGAACTTTCACAAAATATTTCCTATGAGAAACCATCGTTATCAGCTGTGTGGCTTGCAAATGATTCACCCTCGCCCCAGCTCCAAGGATGTATCTAACTGGGTTAAATAGAATCAGCGTGCTCCACTTCCTAGATTAATGATTTGTTCAGAGAGGATTCAGATGAGTTCTAGCTAAACAAATGTGGGATTATTAATACTAGGACTTAAGGAAGAGTGAAGCTTATTCTCTCCTTCAGGACTTGTGGCAAAATAGCATAAGACTTGGTGCTATTCCAGTCTTGTTACCATAAGGGGAGCCAGTTCGGAGATAAAGTTGAAGCCAGGAAGTATAGACTAACAGAATCTATCGGCTCAAAGCATGTTTGGAGGGCAAGTCGACTCATAAACTATCAGTTACATAAGCCAGTAAACTGCTGTTCTTCCTTCCTCCCTCCCTCCCTCTCTTCCTTCCTCCCTCCTACCTCCTTTTCTAAATTAAAAAAAAATAAATGTAGTTTAAGTTGCATATTTTGTCAGTTCCAAATGAAATATTTGAAACAAATGTGAAATCTTTAATGAATACATCTTTATCTCCATACTGAAACTCATCTTTATGTAACTTGGCCAAGGTTAGGTAGAATCGATTTCAAATTCTGCTCCAAATGGCCCCAAAAATCTAGATTCTTTTCTTTATATCACATAGAATTTTTGCTGTTAACTAAAACTCACCATGGCAGACCAGAGGCAGGAACCTAAGTTTTCTGATGACTAATCCAAGTATTTTCGCAGTGCCAATTCTAATAAATAGATTTATCATAATAAAATGAATAAATGAGTGCCTTAGGTAGACAGTCCAACAGATGCTTATCTGTTATCTCCTTTCTCTAAACATTTGCATCTTTACCCTTTTTTCTACATGTCCTGAAGATATCCCATAGTCCTTTGACAGAATATAATTTTTAAGATAAAAATATGTCCAGATTTGGCAGATTAAAATGGAAGATACTCAGTGGAATTCAGTCTCTATTGCCTTGTAAATAAAACATGCTATTAAAAAAATTCAATCTAATTTCCCTCCCCTAATTATATAGACTTGAAATAAGACATGGTACTCATGAATTAAGACATGGTACAGAATATAATACTCCAAATCATAAACATCTATGATAATAATCAAACAAAATTGATTTTTAAAGTTGAGATAGTAAAGAAGCAATTTTCCAGAGACTATAATAATTTAGCTACTTGACTTCTTAAAATGTGGCTTAGTGTTATAAATCATCCTCTGAACCTTAAACTTCTTCTAATATAAAAAGAAGTCATTTCTTTAAAAAAAGGTAGTGAAATGTTTCCAATTTGTTTTTATTATAACAAATACAGAATGTACATAATATTTTAGAAGAACTTGGTCTATTTCCTAAGCTAGCAATAGTTCACTGGTCATTCAAAGATCTTTTATTTTATTAATCAGCATATTTAGGTGGTAAACTGTGCATTTCATATTGCAAAGACCAATTAAAACAACCTTTCTGAAAAATAAATAAATAACTAAAGAAAGTAAGAACAAATACAAAGAACAGCAACAAAAAACTCCAGAAAACTATATCTGCAAAGTTTAACTAATATTATAAAGGCATATAAATATAGAGCGGTAAACTCTGAGAGACTTGGATAAAAAAAAAAAACAGAAATCTTACATTTATGGCCAGAATTTGAACATATTCTTTAAAAAATATCCAAACAAACAAAGCCCTGTCTTCAGTTATTTTGTGATTGACAAAAAGACAGTTCTTTCTCCCTGAATATCAGAAGACCCTTAAAATATCTTAACATGATACATTTATAGCTTAAAGAATTCTCTGTCCCTTTTCTTTCAAAATACCTAAAATGGAATTATTAAAAGAACACAGAGAAAAGCTAAATATATATTTTACATAAACCACAGCTTATTTTCTACTATAAAAATATTTGACCTAGGCTTCTAGAATCGAGCTCATGAAATATATAAAGAAAATGTTTACAAATAATTATAAAACCACACTTCATCTTTAATAATAAGATATCTATAAAATGTATGTTTCTTAATCAGGTGTCATTTGATGCTTGGACATATAAATATCTTTTGGGGCCCCTAGGCGGCTCAGTTGGTTAAAGGTCTGACTCTTGATTTCTGCTCAGGTCATGATCTCAGGGTTCCATAAGTTTGAGCCCTGCTTTAGGCTCTGAACTGACAGCAGGGAGCTGCTTGGGAGTCTCTTCCTCTCCCTCTCTTTCCCTCTCTGTCTGCTCCTCCCCACCTTGCATGCTCGCCCTCTCTCCCTCTCTCTCTCTCAAAATGAACAAATAAACATTATAAATAAATAAATAAATAAATATCTTTTAACAGAAAAATTAGAGACATATAATTTGTTCAAACACATGTATTTTTCCACTTAGTTTTTATTAATTATTTTTAATTTTATAATAGTAAAAATTTGATTCCCGTTTGAACTATGTTTAGTAGATAAAAAAATCAAAGTAAATGATGATTTCAGGATTTGATAATAATAGGCAGTGCTCATTTTCACAACTTTAAAAAGTATTTTCACATGGTATTATAGTCACATAGTGTATCCATAATTGGATCATCTTAAACTTTTATCTTAAAATTTTAAATAATTGGATTGAATCTCATGCCTGAATACATCAGGAAATTATAGATAAATAATAGTAATTCCATTACACCATATGTGAAACAATGGGAGAATTAATTATTTAAATTTATGTGTTCCCTTATCAATTAGTTAAACTGAGCCATAGGTAGATATTTAATATATTGTGAAGTAGTGGCAGGAGCTTTATTTGAATCAGATGGCAAATTATCACACCAGCTATGGGATGTAGAGGATAGGCCATACTTGATAAAGCATAGTCAATGTTTCATTAACTTTTACATTTTAAAAACAATCAAAACCAATGATGGTTATTTTTATGTTTTTTGTTTGTTTTTATTTATTTATTTTTGAGAGACAGAGAGAGACAGCGTGAGCAGGGGAGGGTCAGAGAGAGGGAGACACAGAATCTGAAGCAGGTTCCAGGCTCTGAGCTAGCTGTCAGCACAGAGCCCCACACGGGGCTCGAACCCATGAACAGTGAGATTGTAACCTGAGCAGAAGCCAGATGCTTAACCGACTCAGCCACCCAGGTGCCCCAATGGTTATTTTTAAATAAACTACAATAATGAAAACATTTTTTAAAATTTGTGGTGATATTTTCAGCTTCCCCTAAGACTGATTTTCTAGATGTAAAGGATATTTTTAAATTATTAAAAATGGCATGGGTTTTGAAAGAATAAGAATGATTCTTGTATAGTATACAAAACACCACATTAATTAGCACTGGTTCCCTGTACCTAAATGACCATATCTGAAATAATTAACAATTATAAAAATACATATCTTGAAATAAGTGGGACTGAAACAATCACATGTCTGAAAGGTATTGTGGCTGGAGGCTTATTAACTACCCTGTTTAGATCCTGGTAGAGACCAAGGAATCTTTCAATCAAGAGATATTCGTTCTCAAGTACCATAAAGACATTTACAAGATTATTTCTCAAGCATTTGTCATAGACTTCCTGTCAATAAACAAGTATAAAAATTCCAATTCATATCTTCAATCCAGGGGAGAAAAATCTTCCACCTGGCATAAAATACACAATTCAGATATTCATGTATTTATCTTTGCTCTCCTTCCATTTATTCTGGGTAGTAGAAGAAAATGCTTAAACAGTAATGCACTATATAATTTAGAGAAAACAGAAATCCACAGAGTACCTACATCCTTTTTTTAAAATTTTACATAGTTAAAATGTAGCCATTGGTGTTCCAGGGATGGTTTTGGATATTACAAACATGTCTGCCATCCACCTCCACCCCCAAGGAAAATAGACAATCGCCATTTCCGGAAGCCTGCTACATAAACGTGCTAACTCAATAAGAACAGAGAACTTATCATAAATGCAACCTAGCCCCTCCTTTCATCAGCATGCCAATTTTAAGCCCAACTTAATTAGAAGTCTTGGAGTAGCCACTGAACACAACATAGTATAGTCTCATTTGGGTGTATTTACCTTTTACAATCAGTTGGTAGAGATACTTGAATTTGTGTGAGCAGAATTCAAATAGTCAATGTCTTCTAGTAATGAAATTTAAATTCTATGATTCTAATTTGCACAGATTATCTGTACTCCCTTTAAAGCACTTTATTTTCTTAGTTTCAAACTCTCTAGAACTCATCAGTCTAATTTTTCTATTGGAAATACACGGTGGTTATGCTGCTGATAATGGTAGAAGGCGTGTGGAAAGCTAGACAGAAATAAAATCACGTGGAAAGGAAAATGTCCCACTTGAGCAATGTTCCTAGTAAAGACCAGAAATGACTACTGAGTTACATCACAGTTGGCTTGAAAAAGCTGAAACCAGTAAAGGACCATGAACTTTTGGTGGTTCTGGGATACCAGATGCAAACTGGGTCTAATGAACTGAAGACTCTATCTTGATCCGTGACTAATGGATCATGTTACATCCAACCATGTACAAATGTACACACGTATCTCATACTATTAAGAGTGCTAGTTTTGCACTCCTAATTAGCATTTCCGTCATGAACACTATCTCTTTTATCAAATAAAATTCCTCTAGTTTCCTCTTTAACAAACCACCCAGTGAATGTCTTCACTGACTGGTATTCCCTTCTCTGACAAATTAAAAGATTCATTATAAAGCTGTTTTTAGTTCTGGTAGTTTTTATTTTATTTCTGGTGATCTTTATTATTTTTGGTGAATGCAAACTGAATTCATGAGAAAGTAATCATTTTTAAAATAATTTTATTTTTACAGTGAGAATTTCTTTTTTGCATTTTTAAAAAGCACTATATTCTCATCAAATTAAATTAGTGAAAATCCTATAATATACTCTATACTACTGCTAGCATCTGATGTTGTGTTGGTTTCTATTGTTTTGTAAAGTACTGCATAATACCTATGTGCTGCATAATAAATATTTTATAGCTAGAAATAGGTTTATCCTTGTTAATTGAAACAGTGGAAAATCGGTGACACATTTATCATTGGTTTTCATTATTTGACACATTTCCTATTAATTACAAGCCACTAAACCAGATTTAAAAGGAGCACCTGGGTGGGTTAGTTGGTCAAGCATCTCACTCTTGATCTCAGGTCAGGTCATGATCTTACAGTTGGTGGGATAGAACCCTGTGTCAGGTTCTGTGCTGATAACATAGAGCCTTCTTGGGATTCTCTCTCCTTTCTCTCTCTCTCTGCACCTCCTCTGCTTACACTCTCTTTCTCTCTAAAAAATAAATAAATAAACTTAAAAATAAAATAAAATTTTTAAATAGAGCAAATAATAGAAGACAAAGAACGTTTTACTAGGGCACCTGGGTGACTCAGTCAGTTAAGCGTGTGATCTTGGTTCAGGTTTAGATCCTACGCTTGTGGGTCTGAGCCCTGCCCTGCCGGGCTCTGTGCTGACAGCTCAAAGCCTGGAGCCTGCTTTGAATTCGGTGTCTCTCTCTGCCCCTCCCCCACTCCTGCTCTCGCTTGCGCCAGCGCTCGCGCTCGCGCTCTCTCTCTCGTTCTCTCTCTCTCGCTCTCTCAAAATAAATAAACATAATTCTAAAAAATTACCCAAAAAAAAAGGTTTTGCTAAGAGGAGAACAATGCTTTTTGTTTCTCTTCTAAAGTAATAGTATTATTAAGCTCTAAATTTCTTTTTTATATGTCAAAGATTTGAAGATTGGGTATGAAAGATATTTTCTTTGTTTTTCACTACTCATATAGGAAATTTAAGAGATGAAACTATATTTAAACATGAATTCTAAGTGCATTATGCCATGTCATTTAACATTACCTAAGATTTATTTTATTTGCTTATTTTTCTTATTGTTAAGGCAATTTATGTTCATTTAAAGAAATTTAGAAAAGAAAATATAAAATCAGAAAAGTTAGCTTCTTCTTAGAATATAGAAAGCTTGAAAGAATGTCACTCCCATGCTAACAAGAGGAAGAAATAAATAAATTCAAAACCATAAATTTCCATGAAACCTCTGTGAGTTGAAGTTCACAGGAAAAAGCAAGTGTCCTGAAATCAAGGACAAAGACGGGCTGTAGGCACTGGGCCACCTGTGACAGAACACTGAAGGAAGAGGGACTGGGACATAAAAGTAGGTGAGAATAAATCAGGCCAGATTTGTAACAAATCACAAATGGTCAAGTCTGAGTTATATTAGAGGATAGAGTTAGAGATCACCATGGAGCTGCAGACAAAAGAAGAGTTTCTACTCTCTACTGGCTTTTCTTTTTTTTTTCTTTTTTTAAAAATATAACTTACTGTCAAGTTGGCTTCCATACAACACTCAGTGCTCATCCCGACAAGTGCCCTCCTCAATGCCCACCACCCATTTTCTCCTCTCCCCCTACCCCACATTCACCCTCAATTTGTTCTCAGTATTTAAGAGTCTCTTATAGTTTGGAACCCTCCTTCTCCTGGCTTTCCTTCATGGTCCTCCACAGAGTGCTAAAGACCCGAGTGGTAAAGGATGAGAGACTAGGTCGAGACTGTCTCTTTCCTGTATACAGACTAACCAAATATGTGAAGATTAAGAATTTCACCAAAAGGATCTATAGATGGGAAACAAGCCCATAAAAAAATGCTTAACATCACTATTCATTGGAGAAAAGTAAATTAAACAACACTGGAATACCAAAACAAAATGTTTAGTTTGGAAAAACTTAAAGAAACAAAAATACCAATGTCTGACAAATTTCAGAGTAACTGGAGCTCACATCCTTTGCTTGTGGGGATGCTAAATAATACACCAGTTCAGAAAATATGTTGACAGTTTCTTATAAAGGTAAAAATTCACTTCATAAGACCAGAATTCCCACTCTTAAATATTTATCCAAGATAAATTAAAATTTATGTTCCTACAAAAACTTCCACAGTAATGTCTTCAGAAGTTTTAGTGAAAAATTGCAAAAAAAAACCAGCAACAAAAAACTGGACACAACCTACCTACCACTTGTGAATGTACAGAAACACTGTGGTACATCCTTATGATAAACTTCTGTTCAGAAATAAAGGGACCGGTCAGTGATACAGACCACAACACTCATGAATCTCAAATTGATTATGGCAAGTAAAGAAGCCGTACTCAGAGGGCTGCATACTTATGACTCATTTATATGACATACAATTTCATTTATATGATATTCTGGAGATGACAAAGCCATAGGGAAAGAAAACAAATCAGGGGTTGCCAACTGTGGGAATGAAGAAAAGAGAATAAAAAGGAATAAGGGAATTTTTGGGATAATAGAATATTCCATATTTTACATGTTGGTATTCTTATATAATTATATGCCTTTGTCAAAACTCACAGAACTCTACATTAAAAAGGTAAAATTTACTGAATGAAATTATACCTCAATAAACTTGACTTTAAAAATAATTATCACTTAGTAATTTATAACAGTCTGATAGCCAATATGAATTATGGATTTATAGACATATATGTGTCAACTAATAGCCACCAATTTATTTGCCCCTTATATTCAATATATATTTCAAATTAATATGCAAGCATTAGTTCATCTCCAAACTAGCTTTATCAGGAAGGTACTACTGTTGTCACCATTTTATAGTTGGGCAAACTGAGGCTCCAGAGGTATTACAACTCACCCAAGAGCACTGAGTCTATCATTGGTAGAGTAATGGTTTGAACACAAATAATCTGGGTCCAAAGATCAAGCCTACAGTCTCATTAGTTAACAGTCACATGTATTTATATTTAGTCATATATCATTATATATAGTCACATATAGCTATATATATGCAAAGTTATATGTTTCTTTTTTATTGTTGTATACCAGGTAATTTTAGAATTGAAGATAACTATAATATAATGATATAATACTAAGAGATCAAGGGAGAAAAGCATAGACAAAGGGAAAAATATATTTTATTCTTATTATTTGCAGTGGTTATGTTCTACGAAGGCTCCAGAAACATTGAGAGCAAATGCTGAATCACTGTCCCTAGAAGAAATACAAGGTTAAATGCCTACAAACCTCTGGTCACAACATTTCCATCAACTGATCAATGTATAACCTTGTTTTTAGCATGTTTCTAGTTTAAAAAGGTTTTCAAAAATCCTAGAAGAGAGCACAGGCAGAAATGTCTCTGATATCAGCTGTCGCAACATTTTTCTAGGTATGTCTGCTGAGGCAAGGGAAACAGAAGTAAAAATAAACTATTGCCACTACATCAAAATAAAAAGCTTCTGCACAGCAAAGGAAACAATCAGCAAAACTAAAAGGCAACATATGGAATGGGAGAAGATATTTGCAAATGACATACATGATAAAGTCTTAGTATCCAAAATATATAAAGAACTTCTAAAACTCAATAGTCAAAACACCAAATAATCCAAGTAAAAAATGAGCAGACACATGAAAAGACATTTCTCCAAAGGAGATATCCAGATGGCCAAGTGACATATGAAAAGATGTTCAATATCACTGATCACCAAGGAAATGCAAATCAAAACTACAATAAGATATGATCTCACACCTGACAGAATGGTTAAAGAAAACACACACACAAGAAACAAATGTTGGCAAGGATGTGGAGAATAATGAACCCTCATGCACTGTTAACAGTAATGCAAACAGGTGCAGCCACTGTAGAAAACAGTATGGATGTTCCGAAAAAAGTTCAAAATAGAACTACCCTATGATCCAGCAGTTGCATTAATAGATATTTCCTCCCAAAATAAGGAAACACTAATTCAAAGGGATATACATTCCTCTATGTTTATAGCAGCATTATTTACAATAGTCATATGATGGACGTAGCCCAAATGTCCATCAACTAATGAATGAATAAAGAAGAGGTGGTATATATACAATAGAATATTATTCCCCCATAAAAAAAAAGAATATAATCAGGCCATTTACAATGAAGAGGATGTATGAAGCAAAATGCTAAGCAAAATAAGTCAGAGCAAAGCTAAGCAAAGTAAGTCAAAGAAAAATACCATATGATTTCACTTAGATGTGGAATTTAAGAAATGAAACAAATGAGAAAGAGGAGAGAGAGAGAGACAGAGACAGATCAAGAAACAGACTCTTTAACTATGGAGAACAAACTGGTGGTTACCAAACAGAATGGGTTGGGGGATGGGTGAAATGGGTGATGGGGATTAAGGAGTGCACTTGTGATGAGCACCAGGTGATGTATAAAAGTGTTGACACTATATTGTACACACCTGACACTACTGTCTGCTAACTATATTGGAATTTAAAAAAAACAATTATTTCATATATTTTGTTGATTCACTAACAGTGAACTCACAGCCTGCAACACTTTTACTCATTCTCAAACAAAGCTTATCTAACAGACAAATTGTCTCCATTGGGCACATCATAGCTTTTGTGTACTTAGAAACACTGGACAGCAGTTTGCAGTATGCTTGTAGGCCATTTTAAAAATCAAAATCACAAGGAACTCACCAAACTTCACAATCACAAAACAAATAATCCAGTGAAGAAATGGGCAGAAGATATGAACAGACACTTCTCCAAAGAGGACATCCAAATGGCCTACAGACACATAAAACAATGCTCAACATCACTCATCAT
>NC_043704.1:116448240-116467711 GCF_006229205.1 Suricata suricatta
TCACCGAAGGGAAGATACCAAAAACAGGCATTATTCAGAAATATCATGTCCTATAAAAAACAGGTATACTATATGTCATAGACGCCGAGTCTAAAGTTCTCTCTTTAGAGAGAACTCTCTCTTTAGAGTTCTCTCTTTAGAGCACTGGGTGTTGTATGGAAAACAATTTGACAATAAAATATTATGGAAAAAAAATAAATAAAAAAAATCAAAATCAAAATCAAAATCACCAACCCAGGGGTGCCTGGGTGGCTCAGTCAGTTAAGCATCTGACTTCGGATCAGGTCATGATTTCACAGTTCATGGGTTCGAGCCCCATGTCAGGCTCTGTGCTGACAGCTCAGATCCTGGAGCCTGCTTCACATTCTGTGTCTCCCTCTCTCTGTCCCTCCCCTGCTCACACAGTCTCTCTCTCTCTCTCTCTCGCTCTCGCTCTCACTCTCTCTCAAAAATAAAATAAAAATAATTTTTTTAATTTAAAAAAAGTCACCAACCCAAAGCACAAAAATGAGAAAAATGTGTCACTAAACATATATCAAAGAGGATACTTATTGAAAGTATGGGAATGAATACAAGAAGTCAGACCTTCATCTTCATCAAACTCACGTGGGATATATTGATTATGGTAGCTCAACTTTTTTCACTACTCTGCATATGCACATCAGGGCATGACCAAGAAAGCACTTCGAGTATTGATTTTAGGTTGCAAATTCATTTTAGCAAGGATGTCAACGGGCATGCAGGAAATCTGCTAACCATGAAGACTGAATGATTATATGTGTATATGTGTGTGTGTATAATTTCTATCCAAGGATGTATTTGTCTTTACTTCTTAGTATTATATCATGATCATTTCATTTCCAAAATTATTTAGCTTTATCTTTGGAATTGCTACATTTGATATATAATTCTAATACACTTTATATGATTAATTACTCAGATATTTTTTGACTATCAAGATTTTTGTACTCCTTTTGGTATCATAAATAATTTTTTCAATAAAAGATTTCTTCTTGGTTTTTTTCTAATCTATTTTTAACCAGGAGAATGTAGGCTTCTCAGAGTCATGGATATTTTGCTATTTTGTTCTTTGTTGGATCTTTATTCATAGGACCATTCCTAGAACATAGTAGATGTTTAATTAATATTTTAATGAATAAGTGAATACACCTAAACCCTGAAGGGATGAAGGTGTCTAGATTCACTGACTTATACTCTCAGAAGGAAAAAGAAAACTCTTCTATATTTGTAAGATATGTGTTCGTCTTAACAATGAAGAAAGAAGAGAAACTCATTGTTAAATCAAGTTTACCATTCATCTCAGGGAAGAGCCACCATATCAGAATAAGACAACAAAGTCTCTATTTTTAGATGCCTGAAAGGGATTTAAATATCCATATATGAAATAATAATTTTTAGAAACAATCGAGAATAATACCTACCATATTTGAAGTTACATATATATAGTCAATATGACAACATAATCTATTTACCTATCTGAGTAAAAACAATTTGACAAAGGTTTCTATATGTACAGAAGGACTCTAGAACTAAGGCAAATATTCTATGCATTCTGTTACATAAATATTATATAATCTAATACTGTACATAGTAGTGTAAATGTAGTTACTTGAACTTTAGATAAACATAAAGGATCTGACCAAGTGAGCAGGAAAGAATCACTAAATGCATTTTTTTTGAGTAAGATGAATGTCTCTTATTACCAAGCCAGCTTGAGCTCAACAACCCATTAGCAAGGGAAATTCTCACATGGGTAGAATCTGCTCTTGCTGTTTCCTCTCAAAGGATTAGTTCTATGAATGCCAGTTTCCTAAGAAAGGAAATCAGTATGGTCAAGAATATTTGAGTGAAACAGGAAAATACAGTGGTGCTTATTAATTAAATGAGTGGTCTCTGTTTTGAGGGGATAAAAACAAATCCTTGTTAAGAACCTGCTGAGTTCCAACTCCTATCTCTACTTCTAGAAACAATTCAAAATATTAATTCTTAGAATCAATAGTCATAGAACTGATCATAATTTAACTGGCAATTTGCTTAAATATTTTGAGTCTTTTCCTCCACCTTCCATAAAGATGCCTATAGGAAAATTGTTTAGCCATTCAGTTGAATTTTCAGCTGAATTTTCTGAATTTTCTTTTGTTTCTGAAAACATGTAATTTGAAAGAAAAAAATCACCCTTATGGCTGTCTAGATTTAGTACAAGCAAATGTTTGGTGACTTTGACACTAAATAGTTTCCATGGTTCCATGGATTAGAAGGTATGAGAAGAAAGGAAAAGTGAATGAGAAATGAAGAAGTGGATAGAACTGGGGCGTGTGGGTGGCTCAGTCCAGTAAGCATCTGACTCTTGACTTTGGCTCAGGTCATGATCTCAGCGGCTCTGCAATGGACATGGAGCCTGCTTAAGATTCTCTCTCTCCTTTTCACTCTGCCCCTCCCTTTCTAATTTTCCTTCTAAACTAATAAAAAAATTCCAATAATTTTATGAATAAAAATGATAGAGTAAAAGGAGTAATGGTGGAAAGGTTTCTCATTTGTATTGTGATATTTCTTTTTGTTTTAAGCTTTGGAGACATCAGGATATTCTGTGTGCATATGAGGACTGACTTATGGAAAAAAGAGAAAAGAGAAGTATAAGGAAATTCATCCCAACTTCAGATAAAAACCAAGCACTCTTCACTTTATTTCACTTAAATAATAAAGTACTATAAAGAGTATTAATTTAAGATTCTAGTTTTCTAAAAATAAAACCAAAGAAAGATAACATAAAACATGTTTTTAAATTTTTATTTATTTTGTGGGGCACCTGAATAGTTCAGTCAGCTAGCTGTTTGACTTTGGCTCAGGTCATGACCTCACAGCTTATGAATTCGAGCCCTATGCCAGGCTCTGTGCTGACAGCTCAGATCAAGGAGCCTGCTTCAGATTCTGTGTCTCCCTCTCTCTCTGCCCTTCCCCCACTCATGCTCTGTCTCTGTCTCTCTCTCTTATACAAGATTAAAGAAACATTAAAAAAATAATAAATAAATTATTTATTTTGAGAGAGTGAGTGAGCACACAAGCAGGAAGGGGCAGAGAGAGAGAGAGAGAGAGAGAGAGAGAGAGAGAGAGAGAGAGAGAGAGGGAGGGAGAGAGAGAATCCCAAGCAGGCTCTGTGCCATCAGCACAGTGCCCAATGCAGGGCTCAAACTCACGAACCATGAGATCATGGAACCAAGAGGCGGATGCTTAACCGACAGAGCCATCCAGATGCCCCTCCATATTATAGTTTTATAGCCTCAAAAATAAAGATAGAACAAATGAATAACTCTGAAATATTGAGTTGTGCAATGTATTTAATAAACATATGTTATCCCCTAAATAACTTTGATAATTTTTGTTATTTATCATATTTTATTTATTTATATTTATTCCTCAAGAAATTAGAGTTTTCACATTTTTAAATAAAGGGGTCTAACCTTGTCACTGAAGTTTCCTAGGCTGAAAATTCAAGTGAAAGGATCTTAGATTGTTGTGCACAAAGAGTAGAAAGCAATTTAAAGACAGGCACAGTTTACAGTCTCCAAAATATCTTCTGCCACTATTAGGATGAATCTAAAAAATTAAACTATTATGTCCCTTTTGATTGCAATATTAGCATGGGTGATGAGTGTATCCATTAGGGAAAAAAAAAAGCTTGTCTTAAACAATGGTGATTTAGAAGGTTTCAAATGATATGATGAATAGCTAAGAAATTTTAAATCTTGGATTTCATCTAGGGATGTTCTGGAAGACAATTATCCATGAATATTTTAATATTTCTGTACACAGTCCATACTTTCTGACCAAATGCAAAGGTTAAAAGATGCTTAAATAGCAAATATGCTTTGAAAGTTGGTGATAGAGTGATAACAAACTACTCTAAAGAGATTGATACTTAATCTTCGCCAGAGCCATTTGCTTGCATTTCAGGATGGTGAAGTTAGAGATGGCCCCTCCCTTACCTCCTTCCATCCTCAGACATTTGTTTGTATTCCAGAACAAAGATCCCTGTCTTTATCTCCCTCTTTCTTCTCTCTCTCTTCCCTCTCCATCCCCTTCCCTCCATCCCCAAACCTCCAAGAGAAGTGGCAGACGTGCCAACCAACCCAATATCACCACCAGTCTCATTATTTCAGCACTGCTCTCCTGCATTGCACCCCATTGCACATGCAGGTATCATGAGGCTGTCACATCCCACGAGGATTGGATACCCTGAAACTGACAGGAACATGTTCTGTGAGTAATAAATTATCTGTTCTCTGATCCAGAGACCTCATGTACTCTGAATATGAACAGCAATGAACAATTAGTGTAGTTTCTTGACAAACGGCCTCTGAGAGAAAGGCTCAAAATTGTGAGTCTCATTTTTGGTTCAATGAAGATCTTTCCCCTGATTGAAAATAATGTTACACAGAGATTCAGGACATCATTTAAAAAGTATTTTTGGCTGAGATTTCTCATTTCTTACAAAACCATATCCAAGAAGCTTCCACTCCTGAGCTGCTTCACTCATCCACCTAATTCTCATGTGGTTTAAGGGCTCTATATACTATGCCATATCATTTTTAGCTCTGAAAACTATATGAATATATGTGTTTTGTATGATTTTGGTCTGAGATTAGGAAAAAAATGCCTGTGTAGCTTTCCTTGAATTTTACTCGGATTCTCAGATATTACATTTTGTGCCCTTTTCAGAATATTCTTTCTCTTAAATGTTTCTTACCACCTCTGTGTTTCCATAGTGTGTAAACATTTATTGACTTCTATATCATTTTTACATCCCCCTCTTGCTAAACTAATTTCTTCCTACTGTCCCAAATCTTGTCATGTTCTTGGCAATAGCATCTGACAAAGCTGTCTTTAAAATAGTTTTAACCTATCAGATGGAATATCTGGGGTAATTAGCATCAAGAAAAAGTATACATAGCACAAATGTTATAACTTACAGTGCAAATATGGTATAACTTACATTTAAAATAAGATTAATAATATAAGACTTACACCAAATTATAATACATATTTACTTAAACTGTCAATGAATTTAAAATATTTTCATAATTTCAAATTTTTACAGATTTAATCTTCATTTAAAAATACTTAAATTTAGAAATACAAGTCACCCTGAGGCATCTGGGTGTCTTAGTCAGTTGACTGCCCAACTCTTGATTTCAGCTCAGATCATAATCTCACAGTTTCGTGAGTTCAAGCCCCACATCTGGCTCTGCGAACTGACTGTGCAGAGCCTGCTTGAAATTCTCCCTCTCTTCTTCTGTCTCTGCCTCTCCCTTGCTCGTGCTCTGTCTCTCAAAATAAATAAATAAACTTTAAAAATAAATAAGCAAATAAATAAATAAGTACAAGTCACCATTTATTTTTAGTTGAAATTGACTGCAACACTTTAGAATTTATTAGCACCTGCCTTCCACATCATAGGTTCCTTAAATATTTGTGGTGTGAATATACCTGACAGATAATATCCTTAATAGTCATGAATATTGTTCCTATCTGTGGCAGCAAAGCTGTTTAGCACACTTCAAGAGGCCTGATTGTTTCTGGATATAATGATTATCTTAATATGACTATAAAATTTTTGTGAGTCATACAGATGTCTGCCCCCAAATTAGTAAAGATTTTTTTTATTTTGTTTCTTGGGTTTGGTCTGATCACCCTGTATTCTTCATGCCAGTTCACTCTTGGGACAAGGATTTCTGCAACTTTGTTCAGAGTACAGAGGGTAATTGAAAGACTAAACTCTGGACCCAACATCACAAAAAATATAGAGGTATATTATTTCATTTTACGTATGAAACACAGGACAGAAAATGAAGCCGAGTAAAAGGAAGACTGATATCAGATTGAAAATTGAAAACATGACAAGGGGATGTACTAGGATTTGGGTCCCCATAGTTGTGAACATTGATTCTATCCATTCTTTCCATCCCCAAATACCATGCTCAACTGTGCATTAGATTCATATACCATTATCCCCAGAAGGTATTATTGTGTTTAAAGGGGAAAGGTAAGATAGAAGAAATAGCAGCAACTCCATTATCTATTTTGAGGAGCAGCTGCACAAAGTACTGTGTCAATTTTAATACTCTGGTTCTTTGATAAAAGTCTTGCCAGGACACCTGGGTGGCTCAGTTGATTAAGTGTCTGACTTTGGCTCTGGTCATAATCTCACAGTTTGTGAGTTCTAGCCCCATGTTGGGCTCTGCACTGGTGTACAGAGCCTGGTTGGTATTCTCTCTCTCTCTCTCTCTCTCTCTCTCTCTCTCTCTCTCTTTCTCTCTCTCTCTCTTTCTCTGCCCCTTTCTCACTTGCTCTCTCTCTCTCTCTCTCAAAATAAATACATGAACTTTATTTAAAATCTTGCCATTCACAGGCTCAGTGTGAAAAACATTAAAATGATTATTATCATCCAAACCTTTTAAGCAAAACTTCCATTATTAGAGGAAGAATAAAGTTGCATTTATGACTTAAAGAAAAATATTTCAAGAGTGCTTACACAATACTAACTCGTTTTATCCTCTTACTTTTTGTCTGCAAATTTTGCAGGGCTGATATAATTTTTCTTTTATACAAATGATGGTCATTGAGAATATTGTAGGATCGTTAATTATAGAGCCGGTGCCATCACTCTATCTGATCTGGTGGTCTCTAGATTATTGCAATGCAGGCTGAGCTCTTTGAGACAGTCTGGGAACACCTACAGTCTTACCCTCGAGCCCACTGCTTGCTTGAGGAGAATTTGTGCAGGTCTGGTCCAGGCCATTGGTTTTTCCTTCTATATCATGTACAGGTCCACGGTGACGTTCTTACTCCTCTTTCACTTCCTCTTTATCAATCCTTTCGGTACGCATCATTCATATTTACATTACCATTTCTAAAAATGAAGTCACTGAGATGCATACAAACCTGAGGTGCTATATATACAGCGGGAAAAACAAAGGCTGCTGTGCTATGTTATAAAGAACCAGGGACAAAGACAAGGGCACAGGAAAAAGAAGGATATATACACACATGGACTGTTCTTCTGTAGGTAAGCAGTGATTTATTGTGCATTATGGTTAAAGGTTGAGTGTAAGCTTTAAAGATAGCGGGGTTGATCGGGGTGATCATATAATTATATATCAAGAGGGCTTACCTGGAGGGGATAAGGATGAACTATCAAATAAAACCCTGGATCAGAATTTAAGTTTATCTCCTGTTTCCTTTATTCCTCTTATTCAATTTTTCACATTCTTCATTCTTTTTATTAAGAAATGTTTTTAATTTGTTTTTAATTTTTGAGTGTGGAAATGTTAATAAGTTTGACTTGTGTTGTATATGTTGCATCTGTTCTTCCTGTGAGACATGGAAGATCATCAGTCGGCAGTTGGACATACAAATCTAGAGCTCACAGGTGAGGCCTGGGATCAAGACAGAGGTCTCAGTAATGGATATACAGTGGCAGGTGTGACAATGAGTGTGAAGGAACTCACAAGTAGAAATTGGATTAAATTCATTTATAAGAGAAAAAACCCTCTGAATAACAGTGGCTCAAACATGGTAATATTTACTTATTTTTCACATTAAAGTTCAGAGCCATTTAATCCATGTCTTAGACAGAAGCACCATTCTATAAAATCCCCAGTAATCCAGTGTTCCAATTTTATATGGCTCTGTAACAAAATTGTCCCACAATTTAGTGACATAAACCAAACATTTTTTGTGCTCAGGTTGTGTGAGTGAGGGATTTGGATATGTCACAGGGAGGTGATATATGTTTGCTCTAGGGTTAAGTGTCAGAAGATTCAGAGTCTGGGGGTTGAATTCATCTGAAACCTTGCTTAGTCATAAATCTGGTGGTTGTGCCTCTCCATGCTGTTCTTTTCTTTTCTTTTTCTTTTTTAATGTTTACTTATTTTTGAGAGACAGACAGAGTACAAGTGAAGGAGGAGCAGATAGAGAGAGAGGGAGACACGGAATCCGAAGCAGGCTCCAGGCTCTCTCTGAGTTGTCAGCACAGAGCCCAATGTGCAACTTAAACTCAAGAGCCCTTAGATCAGGACCTGAGGCAAAGTCAGACACTTAACTAACTGAGCCACACAGACACCCTTGGTGCTGTTCTTTTACATGTGCTTCCACATAGTATGGCGGCTGAGTCCTACAGGAATTTGTCCCATGAGGGAACAAGACCTCGTTAGCTAAATTTCTTTTTATGACCTAGTCACACACCTCCTACAGTGTCACTTCTACCACATTGTGTTCTTTGAGGCCAGCACGATCTTACACAGGTGCCAGTGGACAGGAGATTATTCTCCCTCTTTCTAGGAAGTGGCAGCAGTAACAGGGCCAGGTTCTAGGACAGTATTTGAGATCATAAGTATTGCCCAGTTTTTGGAAAAAAGCTACTACAGTCTAGATTCTTCCAATTTATTAATTTACCATATCTATCGTGTGACCCTTATTCTCATGGCGCAAAGGTCCCTCTCCAAAACAGGTATCAGGACACAGAAGAGATTTATCTAGGGCCCTCCTAAGGAAGTTCCTAAAAGCTGACACAGAAAATGTCCATTTATCTCCCATTGGCCAGAATACAGTCATTTTGCCACATGTAACTGCAAGAAAAGTGGGGAAATGTATTGTTCTGGGTGACTAGTTTCCTTAACTAAAAATTAAAACACATGGGAGAAACATCAATTAGCAATCTCTACCATGAGAGAAGAAAATCAATAACTGTATGAAATTTGCTTTGTTTCTCCATAGAATTTCACACAATCACTACACTTCCGTAGGTAGTGTAGAATAGCTCTAGCTGCTATTTTGGTAAGAAATCAATTATTTTACAGACACAGAGCTTCTATTGTAATGTATAAACTGATGAAAATTATGATATTCATCATTTTAAAACAAATTAGTCTTTAAGAGTGTCAATTTTACTGTCTGCTAACTTGACTTTCCCCTGCTTCTGAAGCCTGCTTATTTGGTTTGTTTGACATTGAGTCAAATCAGTATTAACATGAAGGTTGTTGACAGCTGCATAGGTCAATTTTGGAAGATCAATTTGAAATGAATGGATTGAAGACAGAAGTTTACTGTCAAATATTTTTTGCTCAGGCTTGGCAGTGCTATCATTGATTCTGATCAGGGCTAAAAGCTCTATGCTCTTTTTCTGTATAAAAACATTTAAAGTATGGTTTTCTGAACATTGGGAAAAGGTGTAATAAAATGGAATAATAAAACAGACTCCCGCTACCACAGCTCTAAAAATGACAGGTGGAATAATAGTGAGAGGCACTGCTGGCTTGATATTCACCTAAACACTATCATTCAGCGTGATCCCTTGTGTCCCTATTTCTTCAACTAATTAGTATGCAATGCTACAAAATGAAGAAATAAAGTTATACATTTAGATCCTGTGTCATTTCTCAGAACCATTAATATTTCAATGACTATAATAAATCACCAGTAAGAGATACACTTTGCAATATTTTCTAAATCTATTTGCGTATAGAATTCATTTCTCATAAAACATCTCAAAAGATGTAAACATTCCTAGATCCCACTGTCTTGGGAAAGAGACAGCTTTTTCCCTACCCTTGCCCAATCATTCACAGTTAGACCCACACCAGAATCACTTAAACAGGTATGAATATATTAAATGGGTTCCAGCTAGGTGTGGGGAATATACAAATATAACTGATACGGATTTTTTAGACTATATCAAGGTACTCAAGAAGTAGTGGAGTCACAGGGCACAGATAATTATATATAATTTTTAAAAAGTATGATAGATAACTGCAAGAACTGGAGGTCACAGAGAAATGGCATCTTGCCCCAAACAGGACCATGGAATGGGGTGGAAAAAATACACCAAAGGCTTCCTTAGAGATCATGCTTGACTTGAGTTTTAATTTTTTTTTAATGTTTACTTATTCTTTTTCTTTAAAATTGTTAATGTTTATTTATTTTTGAGAGGGAGAGAGACAGAGACAGAGTATGAGCAGGGGAGGGGCAGAGAGGGAGGGAGACGCAGATTCCAAAGCAGGCTCTAGGCTCTGAGCTGTCAGCACAGAGCCCGATGTGGGGCTTGAACTCACAAACTGCAAGATCATGACCTGAGCCAAAGTCAGATGCTCAACTGACTGAGCCACTCAGGCGCCCTGATGTTTACTTATTCTTGAGGAAGAGAGAGACAGAGTGTGAGTGGGAAAGGGGCAGAGAGAGAGCGAGGGAAACACAAAATGTAAAGCAGGTTCCAGGCTCCAAGCTGTCAGTACAGAGCCTGACGTGGGGCTCAGGCTCATCAAATTCACAAACCCAATATCATGATGTGAGCAGAAGTCTGAAGCTTAACCCACTGAGCCACCCAGGTGCCCCTTCATATGAATTTTAAGTCAGCATGGAATTACTGATTAAGGGAAGAGAGGTGCATATTTTAGATAGAATCAGGAGCAAGAATCACAGACTTGTGAAACTTCACATGGAGCATGTGATGAGAAGGAATGGAAACCAACGCTGGCGACAACGGGCCAGAGTACCACGTGTACACTTTAAAGAAGCCAGGATATCATCCTGTTGTGTGTGATTGAAAGAACTCAATAGTGATGAGATTTGAGAGTGGAATTTACTTTTCGTATTTAAAGATGATTCCACTTACCGTGTAGAAGGTAAATATAATTGGGTATATAATTATGACTAGTTAACCAGAAAAATAATTAGCTAAAAGATATTAATTCATAGAAATATCAAGATGTCTGGAGAAATAGGCCTAAGATTGAATTTACCAGAGAAATCCTCAGAAGGACATCACAAACTAGGCTGGTGGCCACGCCTCCTTGCTGTTGCTTATCAGCCTGACTCTGCACAAGAATAGCCTGATATTAGAATCTGTGCCATTGCCTCTGCCACCGCCTCTGACAGCGTGCCAGACACTTCACTGCTCTCTTCAGAACTAGAGTCTTGTCCATGTGTGTCTCAGTGGTAGAATCTAGATTACATGTCTGCATACTGACTGCATGTAAGACTAAGAAATCATAGCTTTTGGATTCTATCTTTTGAAGGAGGAACTTACAAGATGAAATACTATCAAAATATAAAGAGAAAATTGTTTACAAGATGGAGGACGGCAAGGATGAAAAGCATTTACCGCAAATGGTATAGACTACAAGAAACAAGAAAAGCCATAGTCCAGACCAAAAAAAAAAAAAAAAAAAAAAAAAAAAGTTGGCCAGTACTAGTGCCGTGGGAATCAGTATGAAACAGACAGTGAGGAAAGGAGAAGATCAAGAAGTAGTTAGAGTATAATAGCCAGTAGGTTATAACTGTTACATGTTGGAATACAAGTCTGACTTATGATTTTAAAATGCCAAATGATAATAGGCCTTTCACCAAAATAAGGGATACAGTGGAATACAGACTGTAAAGAGAGTGATAGTCTTTACAATATATTAAGTCTTATTTTGAATATGATAAGCTTGAGTTAGCCATTAACATCTACTAAAAAATGTCTAAAGATTTACAAGTTTGATACTCTAGAAAATTCAAGGATAAGAGAATATATTAAAAAGTGTGAACATATGGGTGACAGTTAAAACCCTAAAAATGAATGTGTAAGCCCAGTGACTGTGAACCAAAGTGTAATAATCAAAATGATCACAAATAAGAAAAACCACAGGTCCTGAATTTTTTTATATCAATGTGGTATGTCCTCCACCAGCTCAGATGGCCATGTGGGTTTATAGCCTCCAGGGTGCTATATTTGTTTCCTGTTGTTTCTCTAACACATTACCCCAAACTTGGTGGCTTAAAATACACACATGTAATTTCTTACTTCTTACTTACTTATTTTTTTAATTTATTTTTTTTGAAGGTCATACGTCCAAAATAAGTCTCATTAGACCAAAGGCAAGGTGTTACCATGCTGCGATTTTCTGGAGGCTTTAGGCAGAATTGATTCCTTGCTTTTTTCAGCTTTGGGAAGCTGCTGCTGTGTTTTTGAATACTGACCCCTTCCTCCATCTTCAAAGCCGGCAGAATAGCTTCTTCAGATCTCTCCACTCTGACTCTTCTGCCTCCCTCTCCACTCACAAAGTCCAATGTGAATACATTCTGTCCCCTCGCTAATCCAAGATAATCTTATTTTAAGGTCAGCTGATGAATATTTTAAATGCTATCTTCAGTCTTAATTCCCTCTTATCATTGTCACATAACTCATTTGTAGGGTCCAGGAAGAAGGACATGAACATCTTTGGGGGCTCAGAGGCAGTATTCTGCCTCTGACATGCGTGGCAACAGGTTTTAATATTTAGGTAATACTCTACTCTCCAATTTGTTCTCCAAGCCCTTCCTTCTCTTCTATAACCATGTGCTTGCTCTGAATCTCACTCTGTGTGTCAATTATCTAGAGAGGTTTCTATATTCCAGACTGGGCATTGACTCAAATAAGGGACTGAGCTCTGGGTTTATCTGATTAACACAAAAACTTTCCAGGTAGAGGAAATAGAACAAAGTTCCTGAGGCTTGAGAGGACGTGTTCAAAGACATATATGAAGGCTATTGTAGCTGAAGGACAGAAAGGGGAAAGAGAGATCAAAGGAGACGGGTGCAACTGAAAGCCCATCAAGGACCTGGATTTAACGTGAATGAGACAGGAAGCAATTGGAAGGTCTTGAGCACATGAGTGACTTCATTTGACTTAGAATTCTAAAAGGATCACTCAGATTATGTGGAGATTAAACTGCACCTGTTCTTTTCTTCAACATTTTTTCATGTTTATTTTATTTTTGAGAGAGAGAGAGAGGGAGACAAAGCACAGAAATGGAAGTAGGCTCTAAGCTCCAAACTCTGAGCTCTGAGATGTCAGCACAGAGCCCCATTTGAGGTTCGAACTCACAAACCTTGATATTACCTGAGACAAAGTCTGACGCTTAACGTATTAAGCCAATCAGGCACCCCTGTTTTATTTAAAACTTCAAGATTCTTCCATATTCATGTTAATAGTACAGTAACAACATTGTATTATATGTACTTGCACTCACTCTGACTTCAATAAATTTTTCAGTCCTTGTAAGCATCAAGATCCTTTAAATATTTTATATAACTTGATTTTTAAAGTGTTCTTCTGGCCATTGACCTTTATTCAAATTGAAGGCACAATATGCCTTGTGCCCATGTGTTCCTTTCTTTTACATTCCTTTCTTTAATATATATAAATATGCTTATATAAATATATTTATATATTCATAGATATTGATTTCTACATATAAAATGTAAATATGTATACATTTATATTACTGTACATATACATATTTACATCATATATAATTTTATATGTGTATATATAAAAACATACATATTCATATATTTACATATAAAGGTATATATGTATATCTTTATAAAACATATATATTAAATAATTTTACTGGCATATCTTATTTGTGACAAAGTTTTTGTCACCAAAATTTTAGGATGGTGAATTGTGTTCTATCAGAAACATTGCTTATGTGGTTAGTAAAATTCCATTAAATTTCTGGAACAAAAAGTTTAAAAAATTCAGATTTACCTTAAGGTAGAAAAAGAAATGAACACTCACCTTCAAATAAATTTAGTAGATAATTAGATTTTATCTCTTTTCATCATTTCTATTACTCTATTTTATCTAAAGCAATTGTATAGAAATTCAATTAAATAACATCCTCTAATATTTGTCTTCTGGATGAGGCTGATGTGAAAATTCTCTAGTTTTCACACTGTATCTGAGAGTGAAAATCAACATTAAATAGGAATGATGAGTCATTTTCAAAATGATGATATTGATACAATTGTTAATAGGTATCAAAGTATTTAAAAGATTATAAGGATATTACAAATGTTATGTGTTGTTGATATTAATTTTATATCATTATTTAACATATATTTTAACATGTATTTGCCACTCTATATTAAGAATAAGTTCCAAAGAGTTACTTATGGATTCCCCTAAAAGACACACAAAGTCAGGAAATATAGTAGATCAGATCCCCAGGGCACTTGAGTGGCTCAGTTGGTCAAGCATCCAACTCTTGATTTTGTCTCAGGTCAATATCTCATCATTTGAACTTGAGTTTAGGCCCCTAGTTAGCCTCTGTGCTGACAGCCAGAGGCTGCTTGGGATTCTCTCCCTCCCTCCCTCCCTCTATGTGTGTGTGTGTGTGTGTGTGTGTGTGTGTGTGTGTGTGTGTGTGTGTGTATGTTATAAATAGTCATTTTATTTCTTTAATATACATATGTATATAAATATATACCATATATTTCTACCAGATAGATAGATAGGTAGATTCCATCTTTTTATAACATGGTAAGCTGTTTAAATTACTTATCTCAAAGCAGGTGGGAAAAATTTGCCTCTAGAAATCACTTTGCTGACATGCTCTTTCCTGTCAGTTTATGCCTTTATCCTATATATTAAGTGCTAATTCAACTATTGCATTTGAACTACAATAATGATTTGAATGGCATTAACATACTTCTTAAACATAGATTTTTGTATGCTATTAATTAAAAACTAAATACACAATATCAAACATCAGTATTGTGTAAAGAATACATTATGAAAGATGATGTGAAGGTGAATATATTTAAAACTTATCACAAATTATATTACATTATGTAGCTCATTTTCCTCACCTGTAAAGTGGGGATAAATCTAGTAATTATCTTTTAAGTTATTTTTAATATAATTGAATAAAGAGCTAAAGAGGCAGAGAATATTGAAATAAAAAGTGACAAGAAGACTATTTAACATACGTTTGATTCCCAACAACATTTAAGTGTATATTTATCTTTTTACATCGATGATATATTATTAAATCACTGTGTCAGTTTCTACTCAGAGTGAAAAATCATAATTTCCAACACTAATGATCTATCTCATTTGCATTAAACTGAATAAAAGTTATCTTTTTTTGAGTTATCTTTAAAAAAGATGCCCCTTCCCTCCAAAAGAAAAAAAAATTTTTTTTAATAAAAAAGATGTTTCCTTTCATTATTTTAAAAACCAGTGCTACATCATTTGGTCAATCATTATTTCATGGTTAAAATATTTTACTTTATTTCTTTTTGTTCCTTTCTTAGCTATCATTGCTATCATTATTATTACTGTTATTTTTTTTGAGAGAGGGGGAGAGTGTGTGTGTGCAAGTGGACAAGGGGCAGAGAGAGAAGTAGGGCTCAACTGATGCCGAGCTCATGCTTACCCAGTGCAGAGGCTTCAACTCACAAACTGTGAGCCAAAGTCAGATGCTTAATTACCGAGCCACTAAGAGTCCTTGTCATTGTTATGTTTCACATAGCATTTTAAGTCTGGTAAATATAAACAATTAGATTGTAAATGACCAAACCAGACTGAAAGTCTCTTCAATTGCTTATGGCACACATCAATGTTTTCATAGAAAAACTATTAAGCAAAAAACTTTACTAGCAAAAAGAATAATGCCAACTTTATTACCTTTAGTCCAAGGTCATATTAAGAGTTTCTAGGAAATGAGTGTTTTAAGGTATATTTTAAAACATAACTGATGCAGTAATACAATGAAAATGAGATTATTTGAATAAATTTGTTATATTTTGGGAGTCTTGGACAATAAAACATCAACTATATCAGCATTCCTGTTAGCTATGCCTAGAAACATTTCTGCTCAAACGTTTCCTTAATGGTGGTAGCAAACAGGGAGCCTCGTATGTCTGGTAATTGAATCAGCACAATGTGGGGAAAGTATGTAGTCTAAGGCAAGAAGGGCCCTTTCATAAACATTATGGAGCCCTCTCCCCAGAGAAAGAGGAATTTCTGGGTTCCTGGGAGTGTGCCCATTCTAAGGGTTGGGCTCCCCCTCCTAAACCATCGTCAAGGAGCCCAAGATGCTCCATTTTGCTCCTCAGATAGCTCCAAGCCTTCACTCAAGGCCTACAGGTATCTCTCCCACAGGTTCTTGATAATAAAGATGGATCGTTTTTGAGCAGTAGGAGGTCTTCTCCTAAACCCAAGACATGGTCAGTGGACATCTCTTTATTAATGGAGATTCATGTGTGAACAGAATTGGAAAATGCAGCCTGGGGTGTCCCAACACTACAAATGGAGGCCACAGAATACTGAATGAGACAGCTGAGTCTATGGCTTCCAAACTTGAATTTGGTCTGTCAGCCTCATCTCATATGGAGGAACTCAAAAGGACAATGCAGGTAGAGGCCACTGTTAGGGGCGGTCCACTGATAGATAAGTCCACTGATAAAAAATTCCATTCCAGCAAAATGGAAATTTGGGCCCAGTCCTTTCATTTTTAGGGTCAGACATGGTGTGGAGCACAACCAAAACTGAATTTTTATTTTTTTTTCTTTTTCTCATAAATGAGAGTGTTCTTCCATTCTCCCAGGATAAATTTACTCTCGTACAGAAAGTCTCAGAGTTTTATGATGCAATTTTAATATAAATTTTTACAATGCAAAAAGTATAGGCTCAACTTGATAAGTGCATTTTCTGGACATTTTATTCAATCCATAACTCATCACACATCTCTCTGCCCTTCCATATTAAGTAATAAAGTAGTGACATTTCTGTGATTTGATTATTTTAGCTGACTAGTTCCCATAATATTACCATGTATTTGAAAATACTTTATCATATACAATGTGGGCATTCTTTTGATTGAAATATAATCCTATACAGCTAGCATGCTAATTGAGAATAGTCTATAGATCGTCATCTAGCATTATTTCACAAAGGCTGAGATGGCTACTATAACGTTTTTTGTATCTGAATTTGACCAACAACCTACAGCTATAAAATTAACATGATGAATGTCAGAATGGGTTTTTCTAGGTGAAAATAATGTTCTATAACCAGCATGATAAATATTTCAAATATGTTCTCTTGTATAAATTTAAATGTATCCTAATTGTGTGCCATGGCTAAAACATTTTGAAATGCTTCCCAATCTTGGATATAAAATCCAGTGAGCCAGGACATCCCATGGGGATGGCACTAGAGACTTAATTCTTAAGAAGTCTGTGCCCAGCCATTGGTTTAGTTTTACTCATGATGCCAACTATGGGAATTATAAAGTCCTGCTTAACTCCAGAAAACTGAGGGTCTGTCTGCTTTATGTGAACCTTTTGAGATGGGGTCAGGAAACCCAAAAGGACAGAACCAGGTATGCAATGGACTGTTTGACAGATTGGACTGTTTGAACTGTTCTGTGCTTGCCAGTGAATAAATACATGATGAATAAATGTCTGCATTGGTAGCAGAGAATTCGTTTGGGGACTTGATTTTATTATAACCTGTTCAGCTGTTTGTGAGAGAATAGTTCATTTCCACTCACTTCAGAATTTTTGGAGACCACAGGGTATTACTCAGCCAGCTTTGAAACACTAAAATGTCCAACTGTTACTCCTTCAGATGAAGCAAAATGTAAAACAATGTGAAAGGATCTATAGCAGAGATAAGTCTTCACTGGATCAGAGAATACAACCTTTATAGTGTTCAGAGAGCTGATTTGAACAAGAATTCCCTAAAATTTATCTCAGTATGAGAACAGCAAGTTCCTCTCGAGCACCCATTTCCAAAGAAGTTTGGAATTTCAAACATTGACACCACTTTTGCTCTCTCCTCGAGTAATTCAAGGTCACCTCAACTTCTTGGTTCCACAGAGACCATAATCCAGACACAGGCCTCTCATGAGCTATCCAAGAGCTTTGCCTCATGAGGCAATCAAATACACGGTGTCAGAAACAGGTGCTGGGAATTCACCTTCTGGCCTAAAGGTGTTTCTGTTTACTCTTTCTATGTAAAACAAGCAATCAGCTTCTTTTTAGAAGCCAGGGAGTGAGATTTCCCTGACTCACCCATTAAAGCATGGAACAATGATCCCAAGCCCCGATTTATAATGGTCTATCAGACTCTGTTCCCCGTCTTGTGGAGTGTGTAAGGTCTTTCTACCCAGATCCCCCAGGATTGAAAGTCCAGGCTACCTCCGACTTTTTAAGGAAAATCTCAGTACCTAATGGGTTTATAATTAATCTGCCTGTCCTTCACACACACCCTAGACTGTCTCCCATTCCTTTTTGTTCCTTATTACCAGGCTGTATAGAGTCCTTGTAGGCTCAGTCATTTTCTGAAGATACTATATCAAAATCTAAGAATGTTAAAAATCATTGCATTCACTCCTAAATCTCACTCTTTAGACGCTATCATTTGCTTCAAACTTTTCTAGTAGATGCATGAGATAGAGTTTTGTAAAATTCATTGATCAATGTTGTTTATAAGGAGTTTAGGGTTTATTTGAATTTAATGGGAAATAAGAATTAACAATGATCCATTAAATATGTTGGGTTATGTTCTAAGTAGATCTGTTTAGATTTGACTCCCCATTGACTTAAAACACCTCGATTCAAAAACTGCATATATAGGGGTACCTGGGTGGGTCAGTTGGTTTAAGTGTCGGACTTCAGCTCAGGTCATGATCACATGGTTCATGAATTGGAGCCTCCCCATCAGTCTCTGTGCTGACAGCTCAGCACAAAACACAGCACAAAAATAAATAAACATTAAAAAATTTTAAATTGTGCATGTAGTGATATTTTAAACCTTTGTACAAAAGGACAAAGTTCAAGCACTTCATCACAAGTGAAGATTGTAAATACAAAGTTATTATAAGCCAAAGTAATATTGAAGAAGAAAACCAAAACGGAGGCATCACAATCCCAGACTTTAGCCTCTACTACAAAGCTGTCATCATCAAGACAGTATGGTACTGGCACAAAAGCAGACACATACACCAATGGAATAGAATAGAGAATCCAGAACTGGACCCACAAATGTATGGCCAATTAATTTTTGACAAGGCAGGAAAGAGTATCTGATGGAAAAAAGACTGCCTCTTTAGCAGGTGGTGCTGGGAGAACTGGACAGCAACATGCAGAAGAATGAAACTAGACCACTTTCTTACACGATACACAAAAATAAACTCAAAGTGACTGAAGGACCTTAATGTGAGACAGGAAACCATCAAAACCCTCAAGGAGAAAGTAGGGAACAACCTCCTTGACTTCAACTGCAGCAATTTCATATTCGACACATCCCCAAAGGCAAGGGAAATGAAAGCAAAAATGAACTATTAGGACCTCATCAAGATAAAAATCTTCTGCACTGCAAAGGAAACAATAAAAAAAACTAATAGGCAACAGAAGGAATGGGAAAAGACAGTTGAAAATGACATATCAGATAAAGGGCTAGTATCCAAAATCTACAAGGAACTCACCAAACTCCACACCCAAAAATCAAATAACCCAGTGATGAAATGGGCTGAAGACATAAACAGACACTTCTCCAAAGAGGACATCCAGATCGCCTACATCACTCATCATCAGGGAAACACAAATCAAAACCACACTGAGATACCACCTCACG
>NC_043704.1:116467811-116474614 GCF_006229205.1 Suricata suricatta
GATCAAGAAGATATGGTATATATACACAATGGAGTATTACATGGCAATGAGAAAGGATGAAATCTGGCCATTTGTAGGAAAGTGGATGGATCTCGAGGGTGTCATGCTAAGCGAAGTCAGGCAGAGAAGGACAGATACCATATGTTTGCACTCAAAGGTCTAACAGGAGAACAGGAGAAACCTAATGGAGGACCAGGGGGAGGGGAAGAGGGAAAGAGAGTTGGGGAGAGAGAGGGACACAAAACCTGAGAGACTATTGAATACTGAAAATGAACCGAGGTTGAAGGGGAAAAGGGAGGAGGAAAAGAGGTGGTGGTGATGGAGGAGGGCACTTGTGGGGAAGAGCACTGGGTGTTATATGGAAACCAATTTGACAATAAACTATTAAAAAAATAAAAACAAATAAATACAAAGGTATTATAATTAAGAGAGGGTATAATTGGTGTAAGGATAAAAAAAAGCAGGACATTAGACATAATAGAATTAAGAGATAAATCCATCCATATATGGTCATTTGTCATTTATGATGCAAGTAACAAGGCAATGAAGGGAGAAAAATACTGTTTGGAATGGAGCAAACAAGGACAATTGGATATTTACAAACATCAATTTCAGGTGGACTGTTAGGGCACCTGGGTGGCTCAGTTGGTTAAGCATCCGGCTTTGGCTCAGGTCATGATCTCATGGTTCATGGGTTCGAGCCCCACATCAGGCTCTGTGCTGACAGCTAGCTCAGAGCCTGGAGCCTGCTTCATATTCTGTATCTCCCTCTCTCTCTGACCCTCCCCTATTCCCACTGTCTCTCTCTGTCTCTCAAAAATAAAGAACATAAAAAAATTTGAAAATTTCAGGTGGACTGTCAACTTAAATGTAAGTAATAAAATAATAACCTATAAGACTTTGTAAGAAAATGTTTTCCTGTAGCTGCAGTAGCAAAAATTCCTTACTCAGTAGACAAAAATTGTTAGAATCAAAGGGGGACTAAAAAAATAGAATATTGGGCTACACTAAACTCAAACTTTCTGTTGCTCAAAAAATATACTTTTAAGTAAGACAACATTCAATTTAGAAGGAAAACACACACACACACACACACACACACACATACACACACACACACACACATATGTAATTTGATTTTTTTAAGAAAAAGAGTAAAAAAGGAAATGGGCAAAAAGTGACATACACTTCACAAGAGAAAAATTTTAACGTTTTTTGGTCTTTAGGACAATACAAATTAAGGTTATCACAAGGCACTATTATAAATCAACATAAGTAGCTGAAAATGAAGGATATGGAGCAAACAGAACTATCACGCACTGCTGATGAATATAAACTGGTGGAAACACTTTGGAAAACCTTCAATAATATCTACTAAAATTAATCATATGCATACCTGTGATACAGCAATTCCAATCATTGATAGTCAACAGAATTGACCATTAACGTTATTATTAATATGTTAATATATATTATATGTGTTATATATGATTATATATTAATTAAAATATATTAATATAGTATAATAATATATGAAGAGCTAATAAATTCCATTCTGTAGGTGTTTGCTCATATATATCTATATATGTGTGTGTATATATATATGTATACATATATATATATACATATACCTAAGACGAGCATTCTGTACATAGCACTATAAAATTGTCAAAAACTGGACACAAACCAAATGCTGTGTAGCAGAAGAGTAGTTAAATAATTTGTAGTAAATTATTTATAAAATGGAATACTCTACCACAATAAAATATGTGGTATTAAATTGAAATTATTTATTTTATTATTTTTATTTTATTAAATTAAATTTAAAAATATTAATTTTTATGTTGCCACATTAAAAACATGTAAATATTTCACACAAAAAAGTAATGATGTAAAGCAAAAAGGGGACAAAACAAGAGTTCAATTTCAGGTATATAAATATGAAAATTTCATAAACAGTTAAGTCTGTGGTGTTAGAAGTCAGTGAAGAGCGTACATTTAGGGGAAATAATGCCTTGGAAGGGCATAAAGGGAGCTCCTGACCTGCAAGAAATGTATTTTCTAATCTGCATCCCAGTTATACTGGTGAATTTATTTTGGGAAAAGTCATTGATTTATGGTCTGTATACTTTCTGATGTATATGGTAACATAAATTTTACTTGAAATTTTATTTTTAATTTTTTTAATGCTTATTCATTTTTGAGAGACACAGAGAGATAGAGCATGAGTGGGGGAGGGGCAGAGAGAGAGGGAGACACAGAAGCAGTCTTCTGGCTCTGGGCTGACAGCACAGAGGTCACGTGGGGCTCAAACCCACGAAACTGAGAGATCATGACCTGAGATGAATTTGGACACTTAACCAACTGAGCCACCCAAGCGCCCTTTACTTGAAATTTTCTAATTTAAAAATTAGTTGAACTAATGATAGACACAAAACCACCCACCCAAGCAGTTCTGAGAATACTAAAAAAGGCATATAGAAAACACACACATATATACACAGAAGTATACCATATTCAACTACTAAAGATAAAAGAAATTTTTAAACAATCTTAAAGTCAGCATGAGTAGAAACATATTTATCTACACAGAGAAAGGAAATGAGAGTAGATGTCTCATTAGAAACAATGCTTGCTGCAAGACAATGGAGCAATATGTTTAAGGGGCTGAAAGAACAAAACTGTTAAACCAGAATTCTGTACCCTTCAGATATGAAGGAAAAATAAAGTCTTTCCAGGCAAATAAAAATTGGAAATGTGTCAGCACCTCTATTCACAAAAAATGTTAGAAAGCTCTTCAAGCAGTGGTAATATGATAAATAGCCTCCATTGCTTTCATATCCTAGACTTCCCGAATCTTTCTGGACAGTCAAGTTAATTAATGACTTCAAATAATGAGTTTCCTTTAGCTGAATAAAATACTTTAAATTTTATCTAATCAGGAATAATGCTTTGCATAAGGTACATAATTTTCATAATACAGTGAAACAGCAATTTATCTTATTGGACTATTCATTACCCCATTGACAGTAAATATTTCTTGGGCATTTGTTACATAAGACATGATACTCAATGATTCCTTCAAATACTCACACATCCATTCATATATTTAGTGACTATTTATGCCATTTATATTCCAGGTTGTATACTAGCTAAAATGTGAGATATACTTTATTAATATGGCAGTATTCTTGTCCACATGGATCATTAGATTCTGGCTGGGAAATAGATAGATAGATACATAGATAGATAGATAGATAGATAGATAGATAGATAGACAGATAGATAACAGAATGAGCCAAACAGCATAATATTTTAAATTATCCTATCCACGTATATCCAAGTACATAATCATCAAGTCATTTTTACTTAAACTACTAATATATTTCATTAATATATGAACAGCTAATAAATTCCATTCTGTAGGTATTTTCTTGAGCTGGTATGTGAGTGTGCTTGTGTGTATATGTTTGCTGAAGTTAAGTTCTGCTCTTCTTTTAAGCTAGCCCTCCTAGGTGTTACCATCCACTCATTTAAGGAGCACACCTTCACACTGATGAAGAGAACACTACTGGCTCAAGTACAGACTCTAGAAAACACAGAAGTAGAAACTGTCTTCTAGTCCAGAGGTTAGCTGTCCTCTTCTGTCAAAGGTCAGATGCAGACAATAAATATTTTAGTCTTTGTGAGTAACATATGATATCAATCGGATATTTGTTACGTGTTTTCCTTACAAGTCTTTTTTTTAATGTTTATTTATTTTTGAGAGAGAGAGAGAGAGAGAGAGAGAGAGAAAGAAAGAGAGAGATAGGCAGAAAGAGAATCTCAAGCAGGCCCCATGCTGTCAGTGCAGAGAATGACTTTGGGCTGGAACTCACCAACGGTGAAACTATGACCTGAGCAGAAATCAAGAATTGGGTCCTTAACCCACTGAGCCACCTAGGCATCCCTCTTACAACTCTTTAAAATGTAAAGCCGTTCTTAGTTCGTGGAGTATACAAAAACTAGCTATAGGCTGAATTCAGTCTGCAGCCATAGTTTGACAGTCTCTGCTCTAGACCATAAGATTCATTAGTGTGTAAGCCGTAGGATCTTTTGAGATACATCAATCAAGTATCTATTCCCCAAGCTTTAAAATCATGGAATCCATTTTTAAGATCTTAGGCTATCAATGTATTATACTTACAAGGCTATGTTATAATACAAATAAATTAAGCTAATGGTAAGTATCAGTTTGCTAAATTTAGTAAGAAGGCATAAAAAAGCTTGGTTAAGGTCTGCCAAAAATTAATGCATGTTGACTTTTTGTTAACTTTGGCTTCCATATATAAGTTCATAAACACCACTTAATTTGATAATTTTATAGAATTTTATGAGAATTGATTCCATGCTTCTTTATGCTCTATATTCTAAAAACAGCCTTTCATTTCTTCAGAACATAGTCAGACCCTAAGTCTTGGCATGTAATTTCCTGACTATATCCAATATTCTCCAGTGCTTGAAATCATATGCCTGGATCTGAGTCTTCACCATTTGTAAGGCATCAGTTCTCTTACTTTCATTTTGAGTATCTCTGACTTCAATTTCTTCTTAACTTAAAACAAAAAAAGTTCTTACAAGCTAAAATACTTTTTTTTAACTGAGTAAACAGAAGAAGAAAATGTTCCATTTTTTCCCTCAAATATTCATATGACTCCTTAGCTTAAAATAAACAAAATTTATAAACTGTTTTTTTTGTTACTTAAAGTTTTATATGATCTGCAGTTTATTCTGGGTTGCAGGGTTTTCCAGCTGTTTTTTGTTTTGTTTTGTTTTTTAATATAATTGTGTCTTTGTTTTATAGACTCTCCACAGGTGGTTTTATAGAAAGAGACAAGAAACAATCTTAGAATAATGATAAAAGATCATCTAGATTATAACCCAGATAATCTTCTCCCCCCTTTGCCATGATTTTAAATGATCTATAAAATCCCTCCAATGAATGAAAGAGGATATTCAGAGATGTTTTTGCAAAGCACCTTGATGAAGTGAGTTTGTATACAACAACTACAAAAAACAGGCTGCTGTTCCTGACTTTCAGTATTTGCACTTATTTTTGCCAGGAGAGTTAAGAAGAGAAATAGTGACAATAATAGAAATACAGTTGATTAGGTCTGTTTAACTGAGGCAGAAAGTCACTACTTTAACAAATGAATAAGGAGCTACTGCTGAAGGAGAAGTCCAAAGATCTCACAAGTGAACTACTTCTACTATCAGGAAGCAGCCATAGTGGGCTGGGACAGAGGGCAAAATGTAGAAAGTAGATCAGAAAGTATGGATTTAAAAAAAAAAGGTATCAATAAATTAATTAACATGATAAAAGAATAAAGGGCCTAAAATAGGATCAGATAGCCCTGTACAGGGAGGTTGCTGGTGGGAACAAGGTTAATCATTTTGCCAACATTTAATTGGGCTTATAAGTTAATACCAAATACAATTATTGTATGATTGCATGTTAGTTATCTGAACTGTACGAAAACTCAATTTATCATTGATTTATGGTAGTTATGTTCCCTAAAGTCACCAGGAACACTAATTAGCTAATACCAAATTATTGTTCTTCGGGGAAACAGAGTAAGAATCCTGCCAGTCTACCATCAAATGACCATACATAACTTGATTTTGTGTGTTTGTGTTTAAAGACAACTTAATATATATTGATTCCTTAACCCTGAACTCACATCCAACAGCACTATAACTCATGCCTGAACAAAGCTTATCTAACACACCTGCTGCATTCTCTCTGCAAAGCACATCACAGCCTTCTGGTGCTAAAGAACAATAAACAGCAGTGCCTGGGAGGCTCAGTCAGTTGAGCATCCAACTAACTTTTGATTTCAGCTTAGGTCCTGATCTTGCGGTTTGTGAGATTAGGCTCTGTGCTGAATGAGTGGAGCCTGCTTGAAATTCTCTTTCTCCCTATCACTCTCAAAATAAATAAACATTTTAAGAAAAAAGAACAAAAAGTAGCACTTAAGCATTGTTTTGGGGTCATTTTAGCAGCAAAATCACCAACAAAGCCCCACAAAAATTAAAAAAAAAACAACAACGCAACAAAAAACATGGCACTAAACAAACTACATAAAGGATTCTTGGTTGTGATGTGAGAACTGAAACAAGAAGAGTATCATTTTGTTCAGCGTCATCTGAGTATGTGAGCCTGGGGAGACTCTATCACTCACCTCTCTGTGCATGTGCATGTCTGCAAATGACCTTTTAAGTGTCACAGATATTGATTTGGGAGTTACAAATATATTTTAGCCAATAGGCAAGTTCACAGATATAGCATCCTCAAATAATGAGGATTGAGTGTTCTCTTGTATGGGTTTCATTCTCATCATAAACTTGTTATCTTTAGAATGCCATCATGTTACTCGCAAAAGGGATCTGAATAGGGTGGATACAAGTCCAGGACACATGCTCCCATGTGGAACTCAAGTGGAACATGGAGCTTTTTGGAGATGCCAGAATTTACCTGGTCCCAGCAATGTTTTCTCTAAAGAATAGACTTCTTTAGCACAGAATCTGATCTGTCTTCATCACAGTCATATGTGCAAGGCTTAGCACAGTGGTTAGCACATGAAGCCTCTAAGAGACAGTTGTGGAAAACATGTATTTATATAACTTTTGCCTGCTTGGTCCCATTTGTGATTTTATTGCCCAAATTTTATTTTTAAGCTCCTTCTGTCACTTTCCAGTGTTCCTTTGTTAAAAGATTGAAACAATCTTATCTTGACTAAACACTTGTAATGTTATTTTCCTAA
>NC_043704.1:116474714-116545675 GCF_006229205.1 Suricata suricatta
TTTGTTTCTTTGTCCTTTTCTCCCTTAACTCCTCTTCAACATCTGATTTCTTGTTTACTACCCACAAAAGTTTTCACATGGATTTCCGTTCACTCTATAAAAAGACAGTGACAGTCTACTATATGCTGCATATATTTCCTCCAGCCTCCCCGTTTCATTCTTTCCGTGCACAACCTTAACTATTTCAGGCTTTTACTACCATGATGACCTCATTGTTGGAATCTGTGTCTCACTCTAATGAATTATAATTAACTCTGAGAACACAGTTAAACCTTGTTACACACACACACACACACACACACACACACACACAGTAAATTTTCTAATTTCTTACATCTTAAGCCTGACTATAAGGCACACTTGTTTTGTTATTGAAAGTAATAGAAACTAGGGGTGCCTGGGTGTCTCAGTAGAGCATCCGACTCTTGATTCTGACTCAGGTCATGATCAGGCTCCCCACAGGATGTGGAGACTGCTCAAGGTTCTCCTTCCTTCTTCCTCTGTTCCCTCACCCCCGCAACCCCGCTTGCATGCACCTGTTCTCTCTCAAAAAAAGAAAATAACAAAACTTGCTGAAAAATCACTTAGGCAAAAATCATAATTTTATTGTTAGAATAAAGAGATGATTTTTATTGAAGATGCAGAATAAGCATATATGTTTTTATACCTCCTGAGAATTCAATATAAACTATAATAAAGCAGATTAAGATAAATAATATTACAATAAAGAATATTACAATAAAGAATAAAGAATGTGGTGAACTATTAGTAGAATCTATATATGAGAAAATTGGTAAGAGTGAATATTACATTCCTTGTTCAAAAATGGTGAAAATCTAATTGGTTCATACCTAAGTATACAAATTCCTGCTAAATATGCAGAATCTTAGAAAACTATTTGTGCAGGGCTCCTGTCTATATAAAATTATCAGTCACCCCCAAGATCAGCATTTGGTAGCCTAAAATCTCTTGATCCTATCAAAAAAATACCACCCCAGTCAGTGCGAGTGACCCACTCATCAAGTCACCCTCCTAGAACTGGAGTCTAATTGAGGTGCCAAGAGGACCCATAGAAGTGACTTCCAGAACTCCTTGAGGCATCTTGTTAACTTACCAGATGGGGTAAAAGGTCAAAGAGTGATCTGAGGAGGAAAATCAACTACTGGGGTCCACACGGATACTAGTCTAGATGACATGTTAACCTGGATGGGACTGTCAGCCACAGCTGCCCTTTGGCAGTAGACAGAAGTTAAAAAAGTAAAGGAAAGCAATCCAAAGTAGAGAACACCAAGTTGCCCAAGGCCCAAGGCTATCAAAGGGCAGTTTTAGATTCATGAAAGAATTAAACTCATGACTTTCTGCTTATTAATTCATACAGTGAAAAACTGCGTGTGGATAAGGCTGTTAGCCCATATGGCAGCAGTTTTGAAAACTGGGCGAAAATTTTCTTTCTTTATTCCAGTTTTATTTGTCAGAAACTTGCTATAAAATAAGAGATCTTGTTAGTACATGATACTGCTGTCACAAATACAGAAATTTAGTATTTTCTCTCTTATCATTTAACTTTATGATTCCTGAAGATAATCTTTGAAGGGTCTGTTATACTGTATCACACGTAACAATGGCGGATGATGACACATAGCTGCCAAGTGTTCTGTTGACAAAGGAATGCTAGAGCTTTACTTAAATCATGTCTGCAACAAAAACATAATCAATAGAAATAATATAACTGATTCCAGTCAGTTATTTGCAAGAAAAATGTTTGATTTAATCCAGTTGAGATATACCATATGATGTGCTAAATGAGGTCTTTTAAGTTCTTCATTTTCTGCTAAACAGCATTCCATCCAGGACCTTATATTTTGGAATTAGTTATTTTGATTCAGAAGCACATGCAATTGTTTGAATACAACAAAAGTTACACTTGATTATTTACAACTCAAGAATATTCTGATTTTATCAGGGGTACACACTATTCAGCTGGACGAATATTTTTTGTGGATTCAGGAAGTAATGACATAATTATTATGATTTATAAAACAGAAATGTAGCCAGTAGATCTTTACCCTGAATTTAGAATAGAAAAAAAATTAAGTCTTGGGAGGCATATCACCCGGCTCACTTCTGGAAAAGAGCACTAAATACCAGATGCACTGAGAAAAGTTTTTTTTTTCCTTAAGAGTTCATCTCGTCATACCTACTTAACATTTTATACAGGTCTTGCATTGTCAAACAGTACTTAAAAATAATCTATTTAACTCTACAGAGCAATAGAAATATATATATTAGCAATATCAAGGATTACTATATTTTGATGCATCTTTTACAACTCCTCTTGTTCCAGAAATGTTTCAAGGGGAAGGCTTTTCTGCTTTTTCTAATGAGAGAAACTATGCATGAGTTTCAATGTAAATTACAAAAAACAATGTGGTTTGTATTCCTGAGCATAATTAGAAACATATGTAATCTATAAACCATTATAGTCTTGCTACCTAGGAATTTGCCACTTGCAAATATGAGTCCCCAGGCAAAATAATAAAGTGCTCAGCCTGTGGAGCCACTGTGGGCAGGGGCTGTGGTGAGAACCACAGATGTAGGTATAGTTAAGATGATGGTCTTTTCCTTCCAGCTCATTGCAATCCATTTATTCTTTTGTCTCAGGTTTGCTACTCATCTCTGACATCTTCACACTCCTTGCCGTCCTCTTCTACTCTTCCAGAAGGAAAGACACCAAAACATCCATGTGAATTACTATATCTGGATGGGTTGTTTTTCCCAAGCTACATTTTACCTATTTTCAGAGAGATCAAATGACTGACTAAAAGCCATAAAGCATGTTTGTTATAAAACATAACAAACATGATATGAGATATCCTAGGTCCTGGCACTCTTCCCCTGAACATCACCTTACTGGCCTAACTTCAGGAGCAAAACATTCAGAAAGCTCTCTTGCTCGTCCCCGCTTGTTCTCCCTCTATCCCTCACACACACACACACACACACACACACACACACACACACAGGAAAAGCACAAAATAATACTAGCAAAAATACTAATAATGTAATAGATTCATTAGTAATAGTAATAATATCTTAGATTCATTAGAATCACAGAAAGAATAAAAACCATAGGTACACACAATCACAGAAAGAATAAAAACATTAGGTATACACATACTAATATATTCTACCAATGTTATGATAAATGGCTGTTGTTAGTATAGTGTGCCCTGTTAATATATCTTAGAGAGATATAGTCCTGACAGAAATCATATTACTGTTAATTAGCTCTAGGAAGCAGCGTGCCCTTCACAGTGTTAACTAATCAACTTAGTTGTAAAAATGAGTAATTACAGCTGTTAGGCTAATGGGCCTTTAAATCCACAAAGAGGTCATTGTTATACGATAGTCTTTCAGATGTGATCCATGGTGCACGGGGATCAAAATATTATGTGCGTGAGGAGTCTTCTGCTTTTAGCTCCATGAAATCTGAATGATAGGGTAGGTCAGAATCCAAGTTAATCTTAACTAAAAAAGTTCTCTGTAGTCAGTATTATGTGTCAGTGACATGATCAATGAATGGGTACATTAAGTTTATAAGGTACGGTTATAAAGCACTACTGCGGAAATTCAGAGGGAGAAAAGGAGCATGTACCATTTAAGTCTGGAAAAATACACTGCCATAAAACAAAATTTAGTCAAATTCAGAGATGCCATGCTTGGTGACCCAGGGCCTAATGGATAAGGCATCAGCCTCCAGAGATGCCATGCTAAATGCAGGAATAGAAACACTGTGGAAAATCTATAATTGTCCTTACTTCTTTTAAATTTTTTCTTCTAAGAACCAGAAAGAATTGTAAATATCTATCAGGTCATTGGCATTCTTATTATTGAATATATGTATATAATATATATACATATAAAGTGACAGTAAAAGCTTAATATTGAAAATGAGATGGGGGCATAATAACTTATTAAATATTATATAAACAAAAAAGGTATTTTAGTTCTCAGATAATAAATATTTCTAAAGAGTAGAAACTATATAAATGGATGGTTATCAATAATACAGATTCAGAATTAGAGAGAGCAATATTCAATCAGTTATGATCCTTCATACCTCTCACAGTGGCGAAAACGAAGCCATATCATCTAACATAGAGAAATTATCTGAAAGAACATATTCATTTTAAAGAAACATTGATAAACATGTGTACAAATTTATTCTGCTTTTACTCTCCAGTCCAGATTATTTTTCCTACTAAAAGCCCTTCATAATTTTAAGTAAACTTTATAATCACATCAACTTTATGAATCTAAAATCAGCATTTTCAAAGGAGCATGCCCCTGCCCTAAATAACTGTATTATATAAGTTTTAACATAGGAAATATGTATATATTTCTACAAAGGAAATAAAGATGCAACTGCTTATTTTCATGTATACCTGAATGTGGGGAGAGGGTGATGATTTGGTAAAGATCCCCGAGGGGTAATATTTGAATTGACTTTGAAAGACATAGGGTGTTTTCTACGAACATGTAAGAAAAGGAAACAGCATGAGCAAGAAAGACAGCATTCACTAGATCAAAAACTGTAACACTGCAAAATCATTTAGCTTGGTGATTAGAATATAATTAGTTCTGTTGGTTTTCTATTCCTATCCTTATACTGTCAATTCACCTTTCTGGCTGCACTTGAGTCCGTCTTGCTCAGTTTTCGATATAAGTTTAGCATCCCCTTTCTGATGTCTAGTTGGAGCCTAGAATGAGTGTAATTATCTCACTTTTACTTTAAGTTTCAAGTGCACCAAGGTAGCCCACATGCCCGTTGAGAAGTGACTCTCTGTTTCTTCCCTCATATACCCGGTTGTCATAACTAGTCCTCTGTTTTTCTTTGCTGCAAGAATCCAATCACCCCTACTCTGAAATATGCTTTCTCATGCATCACCATAGCTCAGCATGCATTTACAAGGGACTGTTATAAATAGTTCATTTGGAAATATACTAAGCATGTTTAATTTTGAAGCAATGCTGTTTTTATAATCGATCTAATAGTTTAAATGATGAAATGAAAAATAATACTTTTATCACACAAACAGTCCCCTTTAATTTATGTCTTTAAAAGAATTTCACCAATGGCTTCCTATTAAACTGTAACATGTTCCATAAATGTATCTGTCCTAACTCAGTGCTTATGCACATTCCCTGTCTTCTCTGTGGCATTACACTTGTCCTTCAGGATGACTTAAACATCACCTCTTTTGTGAAGAGTCTCCTGACCAATTTGTCATGGCTTCACATTCTTACTAAGGTAGATAGTACCCATGAATAGTTTTTTAAAACTTTTTTACATTTGTGTCCCTTTTACCAAATTATGAGTTCCTTGAATGGCAGGATTTTGTCATCTTTGTTTCCGTGTTCCCATCCTTAGTACCTGTTAGGTGTTTAACATGTATTTTTCAAATAAATAGTGAGTGTATTTGAAACATTACTTTCGGCTCATAAATGGATCTATAGTTTGAGATAAATATTGGCTTTGTTAAGAATGTGACAGAGTGGGCAGATTCTTAGGTGTGTATGATTAGAGAGGGAACAGGAGATAAAACAGGTAAGAACAATCAAGGAAAGGAAAGACAGTACTTTTACTGAAGTATATAAAAAATCCTTCACTAGTTCTTTGATTTAATCCAAATAATGGAAAATAATTAGTTAAAATACATTTTTTCCATTTCCTTTTGTATTGTTCTGCCTGACATCGTTCTCTATATTTTCCCTGCAGAGAATATCAAAAAGAGCACTACTCCTTCTAAAAGCTTGTATTGTACAAACCACTATATACAGAGCAGTTATTACAATATAAATGCAGCATATCTGTATTCCTACTGCACCCCAGTGCATATTTACATTATAATTGAATATGCATTTGTTGTACGTAAATCTGTTTGCTGAGACTACAAGTGAGAGTCTCTGAAAGAATACTTTTCTAGGAAATATTTGCTTTTCGGTCTCTGTCATATCCAGGATAATATGAAAATCCATCAGAACATTCAAAAATATGGTCAAGAACTATAAATTGTGGGGCACCCGGGGGGCTCACGATGCTAAGCATCCCACTCTTGATTCCAGCTCAGGTCATGATCTAACGGCTGTGGGATTGAGCACCATGTTGGCTGTGCACCGAGTGTGGAGTCTACTTAAAATGATCGCTCTCCCTCTCCCTCTGCCCGTGCTCTCTCATAAATACCTACCGACCCACCTGCCTACCTACCTACATAAATGTAATTTGTCTTTATTTAGTGTAAACTATGGCATTGATCAACATCTGGGATTCCTAATTGGGAAACTAAGTACATTCCAAAAACAGGCTCCAGCAAGTGATACATTAAATTACTGAATTTAAGTTCATGTATCTGAAGTTATGGTTAAACAACTTATATGTGTTTTTGCATCCTTTTAATATTTTTCCTATGTATTCTTATTGACAAGCTAGTTTAAAATGACAAAAACCCTTGAATTCACTATTCTACTTTTTTAAAAAAATGGATGGACTGGGTTCTGTATAAAACAGTCAAATCACCATATTGTACACCTGAAACTAATATAACATTGTGTGTTAACTACATTGAAATTAAAATTTTAAAAATGGATGGAGGGGCGCCTGGGTGGCTCAGTCGGTTAAGCCTCCGGCTTCGGCTCAGGTCAGATCTCACATTCGTGGGTTCGAGCCCCGCGTCGGGCTCTGTGCTGACAGCTAGCTCAGAGCCTGGAGCCTGCTTCTGGTTCTGTGTCTCCTTCTCTCTCTGCCTCTCCCCCTCTCATGCTCTGTCTCTCTCTGTATCAAAAATAAATAAAACATTAAAAAAAATTAAAAAAAAAATGGATGGAAAATCCATCACTATCATTACAATAGTAAGAGGTAAGGAAAAGACATGTCTTTCTTGTTCCACAAATATAAAAGGAAATCAAAGGAAAGCAATCTGCCCTGAATAATGGTTTGGTTATATGCAAAGTATTAAAATATTTTGACATAATTTTCAATATATCATTATATCTCATGAAATCAAAGATGGTATTTCAAAATAATGACTGGGTAACTGACAAGATGGGAAAACTCCAAAGGGACAAAGGATTTCACGCAGAGATGAGCTCCTCAATCTGCGTCTTAACTAGTCAGAGGTCCCTGTGGCATGTTCAAGTGGAAGTACCTGCCAGTGTTAAGATCAGCTAGATGGCTAACAGAGGAAATGGGATTACAGCTATGAGCCTATGAGCCTATGGTAATCACACAGACCAGCGTGGTCACTAGAGTGTGGGGAGCGAAGAGTAGTGGGCCAGGGATGAAATCAGGTAAAAACAATATCTGAGAAAATCTATTCTCAAACATTTTCCGCACTAATACGCACGAGAAATAATATCTGTGCATGGAACTCATGTCTAGATTTTACTGAAATGCTCCAAATATGTGTGGAGATATGAGAACCAGCACAATTAATAATGGACGCAGAGCAGTATGGATCCCTGTAGATTATGGCATGACTAAATTGGCTTCAGATTATGTGCCCTTCCTAGTTATTGAGTAAATCTATACTATCGACTACATTTCTCAAGTGCATTTAGGAATTCAAGTGAATGAGAATGACACTAAAGTGATACCTTAAATTTTCTCTAACTTATTTCTTAGGTTGATAAATATTTTTGCAACAGGGAAGACTATGATGACGTCTGTAGGAGCTCACATCCCAGTTCAGAGACTGTTATAAAACAGAGCCCCTGTGTGTTTGTCTACAAACATGTACACATAACTTATATCATCTATATAATTTATGAGTATGACTAAACACATTTATAGAGGTTTAAAGATGGTATAAAAAATGTAAGGTGCCAGGAACAAAGAAATGCTTTAAAACTAAATGCAACTTATACAGTAATTGGAAAAACAAGAAAGAAGAATTGGGGGGAAGCAGCAAAGTGAGAGCAATTTTATATTGAAATTTAATAGAAAAGGGGAATAAAATCAGTGGTAAATTTAAACTAACTTTTCAGGGAAATGGCCATATGAACCAATTTGAATACAATTCCAAAGCAAGAGGGACAAGGGAGGAATAAAAGATACTGAGTCATACCAGTAGATAGGAGAGGGAAGGAAAAGAAAAGAACATAATAAATAACCTAAACAAGAGAGTCTAAATAAATTTACACAGAAGACAGAAAAATGGAAAAAAAAAAAGTCATGGACTGAAAACTACAAAAGGTCATAAAAAATTCCAAATTTATCTGTAACCAGAATAATGATAAATGAACCTAACTGTCAGTTATGAGACAATGACTTTCAGACTTCAGTAAAAAATTGATATATGTAGAAATGTGTCACTATGTAATTTTTAATAAGTCAATAAAAATGTAACTGAAAAAAAGATTAAAAGTAAAGACATAATAAAATATATAACCCAAAGAGTATAAAACACCAGAACAATGTAGAATAAGAAAAATAGAATAGATGGAAAATGAATACTATTTTTAATAAGTATAAATATATCATTACTCATTGATTTAAAAAAGCAAGAAAATAACAATCCTGAACCTGCCTGGGCATATTTTATATATCTTGAAATACGGATAAAGTCAAAATGGCTGAATTCATAGGTAACATTGAAAAAGCCACAATCATAGCAAAAAGTTGACCGTTCTTAGAAACTGGTAGATCAGATAGATGTTTAAGCTAAACAATAGAAAAAGAAAGAAATGAAAAGAATGCCTTTTCTTTATTAAATAAACATATAATATTTATTTTCAAAAGTCAGTATAATTATATAAATTTTCAGTAAATAACTAAGCAGAATGCAACCCATGTTCTTTGACTCAAGTAACAGAATACAAACAAATAGCTCTCTGAGCCCTCTGCTTCGGATTATGGTGGTGTGGATTATTGCAGACACTGTAAGTGCTATGGATAACTGGAAAAGTCACATAAAATGTAACATCATGTGGTTGAAGGCACAGGACAGATGCTGAGTAGAACATGACTTGAGAGGAAAAATTTGTAGAGGAGAAACAAGAGTGGTGAGTGATAATTTGTAGCTCCTAATGAATTCATAAAATTTGGTTATTCTACCTGCTGGACAAGAAAGGGCAAAGGCTCCTCATGAAGCAGGGAAGCCAGGGAACTTGGGGCAGTTTTGTGTAGGTTGGTAGTAAAATAAGTAAAGGCTTGAGGAGTCAGAAATATACTGCACAGAGTCATATCCTAGAGGGCTTCTGCTAGGAAGTGTTAGTTCCCAGGTTTTTCTGGCCAGCCGCAGACTGTACTGGCACTCCATAAGTCCAGTGAAACTTGCCTGTAGGCACAGAGATGCACATACCAGCAGCTAGAGGTTGACTTGAACACACTGAAAATTTGGGGATTGTGGGGGAGACCCTGACAGCACCTGCTATAACAGCTTACACTTCCAGCTTATGGTGCCAAAGGACATATGTGTGCTGGGTGCTATGTCATTTAATTTTAAAACCATGATATAATGGTAACATAAATGTAAAGGCAAAGTTTAAAACTATATAAAACAACCTAAAGGACATCTTTATACCATCAATATAGCAAAGGAAATTCAAATTAAGGTGCAAAAATTATAAGTTATCAAAATCTCTGATCAGGTTTGCTGTATTAAAGTTGAATATTTTCTAAGGTAGAAGACAAGATAAAGACAAACCTCAGATGATGAAAGATGCAGATAACAAGTAACTATTGTTCAAAATATACAAATAAGTATACTAAAAATCCCACAGAAACATGTGCAAAGATGATAAATAAGTACAGAATCCTCTATTGATGCATGTCATTATTAGGAATGAATTGAGTTAAAATCTTCACAGAATACTTTGAGCAATGCAAAGAAGTTCTACTTATTTGACCAGTCCTCCGTGTGGCCTTATCTTGATATATGACAGAAGCCACTTCCCACTTTATCACATCTATCTGTATAGTACACAGTAACACAGCAGCACATAGTGCAAAATCTTCAACCATAACCTGCATTTCCCTACATTCTTCCTTATTCCTAAACTGAGTACTGTCAAATCAGTTATTTCTGGAAGAAATGACAGCAAGTCCTTAGATCAGGAATATAATTTTCCCTACAATGGCTAGTTCATATAAAAGGAAACCTAACTGTCAATATGTGCATGCAAAGATGTTCAATTTTATGGATAGAGAATACAAATTAACATAAGACACCATTTCACATCTATCATTCCATCAATCAAAAAATGATGATAATTACACCAGCTGTGATTATTGAGTGCTAACTAGGCATCCAGTAATGTTTCATGCTTGTTCATGGATTAAGTCATTAGACCATCACAAACTCTGTGAATTAAGGATTATTATAATCCCATTTTACTGAAAAGAAAATTGAAGTTCAGGTTAAAATAAATAAGTGTTGGAGCTGGAATTCAAATTTCATTGGAATAAGACCTTGAGAATTTAATCTCTTCACTAAATTGCCTGACAACAATAACAACAATAAAATGGTTAATCCTTAAGCAGGTGTTTTCCATGTACCCTCCCAATCATTTTACATTTATTAGATCATGCAATCATCAGAGTATTTCTGTGAGATAGATATTGTACCATTCACATTTTAAGAAGAAACAGCGGGATAGAGAGGTTAGATTCCTGCCAATGTCCCATTGTTAATAAGTATCAGAGACAAGATTCGAACTTCATATGCTCTTACCCTCTCTCTATACTCCTACTAACAAATGTTAGTGTAGATGGAGGAAAAGGTCTATTAAAGACACTATAGGAGGCAGTACAATGCATGTGACCACTATGGAAAACATTTTGGCAAAATCCAATAAACTTGAAGATATGCATATACTATGTATGACCCAGGAATTCTAAATCAGTACATATTAGTTTTCACAAGAAGACCTACCCAGGATGTTTGTTCCAAAATGTTGATGATAATTAAAAATCTGAAATGCCTTAAGAGACTTTCAGCAAGAAAGTGGATAAAAATTGTGGATATTCCTATCATGAAATACCCTATAGCAGGTAAAAGCAGTAGCTATATTTCCATGTTTCAGCAAGGTTAAATTTTGTTAAGCCGAGGTTAAATATAAATGTCAGCTGCAGAAGGATATAGTTCATTTGCATTTTTAAAGTAAGCAAAATAATACATGTTATTATGGATATGTAGTAAGAAATAACATGAATAAGAGTTACATATTTTGAATTAGTATTTTTATTTCGGTATGACAATAAAGAATATAATGAAGCTTAGAAGCAGTGTTTCATTGTGATGTTGCTGCATGAAGCAAATAATTTAAAATGATAAATATATATTTGATTTGGTCAGAGAGTCATGGCATTTGTCATATTCTGTGTCCTTTTTTTATAAGTTCAAAATGTTTTGTATAAAAATGATGCTGATAACTACAAGTAACCTAATTAAAAGTAATACTATATGACTAATAAATAAATTAGAACTAAATAGGATATACAATCATGCCAAAATGGCAATGAGAACCACTAATTTCAGATAAGAAAGGGAAGACTGGATGGGAAAAAAATCTAGAAAGCCTACTGAAGCAAGAAAGGCAGAAATAGAAAAGGAAGGAGAGAACATGAAGTTAGGAAAGAAAGAAACTTCTCATGAGGAGAAAATGATTCATAATATCAAATAGGAGGGAGGTCCAATAAAACAAGAGTTTAAAAATATCTATCAGGGGTGCCTGGGTGGCTCAGTCAGTTAAGTGTCTGACTTCAGCTCAAGTCATAATCTTGTAGTTCGTGGGTTTGAGTCCTGAATTGGGCTCTGTGCTGACAGCTCAGAGCCTGGAGCCTGCTTCAGATTCTGTGTCTCCTTCTCTCTCTGCCCCTCCCCTGCTCATGCTCTCTCTCTCTGTCTCTCAAAAATGAATAAATGTTAAAAAAGAAAAAATTTTTAAATCTATCAAATTTATTGAATAAGAAATCTATTAACTAGTTTCAGAGAGAAGGTTGGGGCAGAAACTACTGTAATAAGAAATCAAGAGGTAGTAAAAATTTGAGGGAAGTACAAAAATATTTGTAGTATAATAAGAAACATACTTGATCTTTGTTCCTGGTTCCTGCTGTAAAGCTCCTAAAATTCTTGGGATTTCCTGTCTGATAAGAATTTCTTTTGTTAGTCATATGGAGTCCTTTCTGATCACACTTGACTTTATGGAAAGAGTTGACTCAGGGTGGAGTCCTTAGCTAGTCTCTGAATAGTGCTGGTCACCAGAAACACCAAACATATTGAATTTGGAGAATGTTAATTCTCACCCCCTACTCCAACCTCTAGGGAGACAAAGCCTAGATATTAGGTTATAAAAACAAGATATTTGGAGAACTTCTGAGTTAGTAGTATACCCTAACTCCACAGGGACAGAAGTTCTTGTACTCTAGAACTTTCCAGACCTCACCCCAGGTATCTCTTCATCTGACTGTTCATTTGTGTCCAGTAAGTGTAAACAAAGTGTCTTCCTGTACTCTGTGAACAATTCTAGTAAATTATCAAACCCAAGAGAGGGTTGTGGGAACCCCCAAGATACCCGTTGGAAGTATGTTGGGACTGGTGTCTGAAACTGGGTTGTCTTATGAGAGTGAACCCAGCTCCTGAGGGAACTTGTAACTTCATGCATTTAGAGTCACAAATGAGTTGTTGACAGCTGATGTTAGGGAATTAGTTGGTGTCAGAAAAGACACCATAGCATCCCACCTAAGAAATTTGCCTGAGATAAAAAGAAGGGAGGCCAGTTAGTAACTGGAAGATAGAAGAAGTGTTTTGTGCTTTTTCTTATTTATAAAGAGGCTTGAAAATACGTACAGGTTTTGGTAGGAGTTATGATAGAGTAGGCATTTAACTAGATATGAGCAGGGATATGCTTGCCAACAGATGAAAAAGGCAGAAACCAAACTCCAAACAGCAGCAAAAGACAGGAGAGGGGGACCAATGCATTCTTCTGTATAACCTCTATCCTCCAGTAACTTATTTCTTCATTATAATGCATTTACATTGTACTTTTGACCCTCCCTGACCTTCCAGTCTGGTAGGAGTTCCTTAGACGATTGAAGGCAACCTCAGTCAGAAACCACCCTACGTATGACCTATAACCTATGCAAACTTACAAGAAAAGACACCTCTAACCCCAGTGCAGTTGATACCTCTGGGCCTGCCCCCTCTCTCTTCAGAGTGTACCTCCTCTACAGCTGCTATTAAACTTCTGCCTACTGGAGAGTTTAACAGAAATTTTTTCTTGGCCAAACTCAAGAACCAAGGTCTATGCCAAGGCAATGTAAGGACAGTTAGGAGGAAGAAAATGAAGTTAATTCAGAGATAATTGACAAAGCTAGATCCCCCAGGATGAAAAAGGAAAAAGGGAGTCATCAGAGTACATTGAAAAGCTATAATCCTGAATAATAAATGGGAACAGGAAGGGATGTGATTGCTATTATTTTTGTTGTTTTAGGAAGAGGAAACACAGTTATTGTATTACATCTCTGATGGCTTATTATCTGCGTAAAGAAAGGAGTGAGATCTTCCATAGAGAATAGGAAGTCCACAACGGGTTTACAGAGTAATAAAGTTCATAGAGACATTCAGAAAATAAGAGACAGATGATGGGTAAAGAAAGTGACTGACGGAAGCTTCCTTCCCTCACGTCTTCCTCTAGCCAACACAACTGAACACAAAGATCTGAAGGAGAAGCATAAACTTAATTTACCGTAGATTCTCCCTAAGGAAGGAGCTCACTTGCTCATAAGCACAGAACATCTAAAGGAGAAAAGGGCAGGTGCTATGGGTATAGTGGTAAAATGTCTTACTGATATTAAACAATAGCTCTATTTTGCCCTACAGAGATTTTAATTATTTTTAATGTTTATGAATATGCTCATAATGAATATGAGCAGGGGAGGAGCAGAGAGAGAGGGAGACACAGAATCTGAAGCAGGTTCCAGAGTCTGAGGTGTCAGCACTGAGGCCGACATGGGACTTGAACCCATGAAATGGAAATCATGACCTAAGCTGAAGTCAGATGCTTAGCCAGCTTACCCACCCAAGAGCCCCAACCTAACAGAGATTTTAAATCTCCATTTCTACTAAGGCCAAGTTTCCACTAAATTCCAGTATATTTTAATTTGAATCTTTTCATTTTACTATACTGAACTTATTTTTGTTCCTATTAATTTTTATTTACAGGATATGGGGAAACCCCATCAAGTGGGGGTTAGTGGCATGAGCAGTGTAAGGATTTACCCAAGGCAGAACAAAAGAGATAGAAGTTTATTGAATATATTCCGCAAGGGAGTGGTGGGCAGGACAGTCTAGAGAGAATGTTAGTGATGAGGCGGTGGTGAGGGGTCGTAGTTACAGGGCAGAGTGATGGATCATGGGAACATATGGAATTTTCCCTTTTTTGGTAATCTTAGGAACTGTGCCTGATTGTAACCAGTCAGATAGGGCCTATGGCTATTTCAAGGTGGGTCACTTAATAAGCTAATTTGCATCAATCCAGTGAATCCTTGCTGTGGGCCCATTTGCTTTGCTCAGGTTTCCATTTCTCAAGTTTCTTGCCGAAAAGCAGCCTGTACGTAGAATGATGTATAGGCTCTAACTGATATTACATAAATGTATCTGAGAATACATTAATACTCAGTCTTTAACTTACATTGTAAGCAGTAATATATATCTTCACAGAGTAAGCACTAACATGTATTTATTAATTAAATGAATGTATCTTTAATACATAGGAATGTATAAATATTAGGAAATAAAACACTTTGAAAAAATTTCAATCTGTATATCATTTATATTTTCATATAATTTAAATTAATTTGAACATTTAGCTCCAGAAAATACCCTGCTGGAGTTATATTTTAAACTCATGTAAAAGCATTATTAACATAATTATATCCATAGCTTAGACTGACTTGTGCTTTGAAAAAAAGATGCATATAATTTAATTACTCATAAAAATAAATTATCTGCCATATTTTTATGCTTATCATATCTCCAACATAGAAATTCGGTCTAATATTTTCCATTTTTAAGAGTATAAACTATTTCAGTGTCTTTAAAATTTTTGTCTGTTTCTTTGTTTTGGCTTTACTTTTTAATGGCTCTACTATTTAAAATGGTAGCTTGATTTTGATATTTATTCATCTTCACTCTGAAGGAGGATGACCTTCAAATAGATTGGAAATTGGAATTAAGAACATCTTAATCTTCATTAGCTTTTAATTAGAGCACTCTAAATAATCCTTTATTCAAACTTGAATTTTCCATAGCAACTATTATAGAAGCCTTCTACTCAGTACTTGATTATATGCTTAGCTATTAATTTAAATTAGAAGAAAATGCCAGAAAAGACATTATTTCTACAAGTGCATATTTGTGATGTGTTGCAAATGAATATCATTAATAGCTTTAGTCAATTTTTAAGTGAATTAAAAGGTTTGTTTCACAAAAGAGAGGCTGAAATAGAATTACTCAGTTTTAATTTACAAAGGTTCCAAATTAATTAATTTAGAATTGATATTTAATTATATGAATACAGAATAAAGTGATGGCTAACATAGTTACTGAGTTTAAACACTTGAGGAGTAAAGCTACAGTATGCTATATGGATGCGAGTCACTGGGGAAGGTACGATTACATTTTCTGGTGTTTCAGTTATGTATGCATATATGTGTGTATATATATTTTTTTAAGTACACAGTTTCTTTTTTTTTTTAATCAAGACACTGATGTCTTGATGGTCATTTCATATTCTTTTTTATTTTTTTAATTTTTTTAATGTTTTATTTTTGATACAGAGAGAGACAGAGCATAGAGGGGGAGGGGCAGAGAGAGAAGGAGACACAGAACCGGAAGCAGGCTCCAGGCTCTGAGCTAGCTGTCAGCACAGAGCCCGACGCGGGGCTCGAACCCACAAATATGAGATCTGACCTGAGCCGAAGTCGGAGGCCTAACCGACTGAGCCACCCAGGTGCCCCCACAGTTTCTATAGTGACAATATTACCTACCCACTATAAACTTGAAAGGCTTACTTATAGAAACTTAAGATTTATAATGAGCATTGAGGAATTTAGCAAAATTGAATAGTGGCAAATTACATGGATTATTTAAAAAAAAAAAAACTATAAGAGGTAAAAATCAGAACTCTTCCAAAATCCTACTTTTAAAGTAAAACTACAAATTTCCTCCGGCTCTCTATTACAATAAAATAAAGATATACAATAAAATATGGGCACCTGGGTGGCTCAGTTGGTCAAGTATCTGACTTTGGCTCAGGTCATGATCTTGCAGTCGGTGGATTCAAGTCTCATGTCGGGCTTTGTGCTGACAACTCATAGCCTGGGGCCTGCTTCAGATTCTGTGTCTCCCTCTCTCTGCTCCTCCCCTGCTCATGCTCGCTCTCTCTCGCTCTCTCGCTCTCTCTCTCTCTCTTTCCCTCCCTCTCCCTCTCTCTCTCAAAAAAAATAAACATTTAAAAAACATAAGTAAATAAGTAAAATAAATTTTGAAATTAAAATTAAGTTAGAGCTGGAGCCATGTTTACCTCAGTCTGTCTTGGTTTTTGGTGTTTTCCAACAGATGACTTCCCCTCTGCAAGTCTAAGCATGACGGGTGTGGCCTGAAGCTGCATGACACATGAGTCCCTAGCACGGCAACGGAGTCCTCATCACATATCAGAATTAGAGAAAATCCAAACTAATGCAGTATACTACCCAGAAAGTACTAGCCAAATCAGGGAAAATTAACATAACTGCAGACAATTACGTTTGTCTAGGTGACAATGGCAGGGAAAGTTTATACAAGACTTAAGATCAGATGATACCATATCAGCATGTGTTTCCTTGAATGGATTCTTTCTTTCCATCTGAGTAGCACCGGAAAGAGAGGGAACCCATAGGTATAGGACATTAACACTCAGTCATGCTGTAATTGCTTTCACAGACTTTATCAATTATATTCATCACAACTAGGATGACGGTAGGCATTGTCTCGCCAGAAAAAGTCACTGAGGTCCAAGGATGGATAAGTGTCTTGCTTTAAGGGATTGAGCTTAAACTAAAACCCAAGTTTCCTGACTTGAATTGAATTTTTATTTATTGCAATCATGTTTTCCAAATATGCTTTTTCATAAATATACCCTGGAAAGTTTAATAAAAGGCAGATACCTGAACCCCACCCCAGACCTATGGCATCAGCATCTGCAAGGGAAATCAGGCATTTTCAGAAACTCCTACAGTCAAAAGATGTCAGAAGAATTGCACATGTGCTACAGCCTCTCTTTTCTGCTCCAAATCCCTAAATTGTATACAGGACATTTAAAATTCTAAATCAAACTGAAATCACTGGAGAGGAAAAACAAACAAACAAGTCATAGTGACTCAAAATGGTGACAAGTCCTTGAAATAGAGAATAAAAAATGGATAGATGGGAAGAATAAACACTGAATGTGGAAACAAACCACAAACCTAAAACTATTATAATTCAGAAGGTGATAATGGTAATTGAGGAAATGTTCACAGAGGAGTCTTGCCAGACCAGACACCTTAAAAATGCTAACTAGTCATCAAAGAAAAAAATGGTGTCATACCGGAGATTACTGCTCTTATGAGTTATTTGCATGCTAATGTCCTTGGTGTCCCAAGACACAAAAAGGCCAAACGCATAGGGGGAATTTTTATTAAAAAAGTAAATTTTACACAGGAGTTTCTGTCATAAAACAATTAAGCCTCCCAAGATAGTCACTGGTACTTCCTGAGCTATTCAGTACAAACATTTTGCTAGAAACATCATTCCATGTCAAATGCCAAGCTGCTGGAATCGTGATTCTGTTTGCTCACTTAATTTGTAATGATGGGTTTTCTTGAAGTCCATTTTGTATACATTGTATAGATTTTCTCTTATTGATAATGCAAGACCCTCAGATATGATTCTCTCCTTGACATAAATAACATAAATAAATACTCAAGTAGATTCAAAATCCAGCAAAACAAATAGCCTTATTTACTTGACACACAAGAGGAAACTGATTTGAAGTTGACCATAGATAACAATGTCAGAAATAAAAGGGAGCCTGTAGAAAAGCAACAAGACTGCTAGTTGAGATGCCAGAACATGGACAGGTAGGTGTTTACACTTTGTCTCTGAACTGAGCCCCTTCTAACCTATTTATCTCCTTCCTCTTTGGAGAATACTTGTGGCAAATTGTGCAGAGAGAGAAGGGGCTTTCCTGAGTATATGGCAAAACAGGAAAGAAATGCACAGCCTTCATGAGTACCCAAGGGACTAACCAATATTTACTCTTAGCAATAGACTGCTCTTCCTACAGTGTCCCTGAAAGCAGACTAGTATATGAGCCACAGTATCTGCCTATCACATCCTGCAAGAAAGGCTTATTTTAGTCTAACAGGAATTATAAACTAAAAGTTCTATAGTCCAGTCAACAATTAGCTAATTGAGTGAGAGAAGAAAAAAATGCAGATGCCCTTTGTCAACATTTGGCTCCAGGAGAATATAAAACCTAGGGAGGAGTCAGCCTTTGGGATGAATGATGAGAAGCAAGCTGGAGCTATATGAATAGATGTAAGGTTTCCAGACACCTGAAGGGTGACCTAGAGGTGAAAGGTGGGCCCTACACAGGCAGGTGGGCCCCTCTTCTTGCCTCGAAACATGGCTCAAGGACACGTTTAGTGGGGTCCTTTTTTCTTCAGTGCATTTATTTACTGATCTTTTAAATGTTAATTCCATTTAATTAACGGTGTTATGTTAGTTTCAGATGTACGATATCGTCATTCAACACTTCCATATATCACTCTTTGTTCATCATGACAAGTGCCTTACTTAATCTCCATCACCTACTTAACCCATTCTGCCATCCACTTCCCTTACCTGATAACTATCTTTTTGGTCTATAATTAACCGTCTGTTTCTTGCTCTGTCTCTCATTTTTTCCCTTTGTTTTCTTTCTCAAATTCTACAGATGAGTGGAACCATGGTATTTGTCTTTCCTTTTTTTATTTTTTTTAAATTTATTTTTGAGAGACAGAGAGAGACAGTGCACGCAGGGGAGGGTCAGAGAGAGAAGGAGACACAGAATCTGAAGCAGGCTCCAGGCTCTGAGCTGTCGGCACAGAGCCCAACACGGGGCTCGAACCCACGAACCGTGAGATCATGACCTGAGCCGAACCCAGACGCTTAAACGACGGAGCCACCCGGGGCCCCTATTTGTCTTTCTTTGACTTACCTCATTTAGCGTTCTATCCTTGCTCTATCTGTGTCATGGCAAATTTCATTCATTTTAAGGCCGAGTGATATTCCATCTCATATATACACCACATCTTTATTCATTCATTTATCAGATATTTATACTTGGGCTACTGTCATACCTTGGTTATTGTAAATAATGTTTCTATAATCATAGGGGTGCATGTTTCCCTTTGAATTAGTGTTCTTATATTCTTTGAGCAAATACCCAGTAGTGCAACTTTTGGATCATAAGGATCATAAGTTAGATTTTTTAGGATCCGCCATACTGTTTTCCACAATGACTGCACCAGTTTGCATTCCTACCAACAATGCATGAAAGTTTATTTTTCTCCACATCCTCACAAACACCTGCTGTTTCTTATGTTGTTAATTTTTGCCACTCTTACAGATGTGAGGTCATATCTCATTGTCGTTTTGATTTGCATTTCCCTGATGATAAGTGATGATGAGCATTTTTTCAAGTGTCTGTTGACCATGTGAACGTCTTCTTTGGTGAAATATCTGTGTCTTCTGCCCATTTAAATTGGATTATTGGTTTTGTTTGGTTTGAATTGTGTAAGTTCTTTGTAATTTTGTATACCAACCCTTTATTTGATATACCATTGGTTGCCTTTTAAGTTTTTTTTAATAGTTTCCTTTGCTGTGCAGAAACTTTTATGTTGATGTAGTCTCAATAGTTTAATTTTGCTTTTGTTTCTCTTGCCTCAGGAGACATGCCTTAGTGGGAACTTTTAAAGTGTTGGGCCCAGCATACGAATCCCTCTTATTTAAATATAATTTTATAATTTCAGATCATCATCCAGGAATGAAGAAAGCCAAGTCCTTGCATTGAGAGGGATTATTAAGCATCAAAGGTGATACTAAATTAAATTTAAAGATAAATAAACCATGGAAAAAATCATGTAACAATAACAAAAATAAAATAATATAAACTTCAAGAGAAAATATAATTGTATTACCTAAAAGAAATAAAAATCAAAATGTTATCAATCAAACAACACATGAGTAATTCCAACCTAAGACTATTTTTTGTGGTTCCCTGGAGATTTCCTTAGTAGAAATAAATGACATGCAATTATTTCCAGAGATGGAGAAACACGCACACACATTGCCAATTGAAATAAAAAGGCAGTTCCTTGAGATGATAAAGGGTATTTGCCAAAACTAACTGTAAAAATCACACTCAAAGGTGACAATTTGAAATCTTTCTTTTATATTCAGAAATGAGATATAACATCTACTATTTCTGCCTCTATTCTATAAGGTCTGAGCCAGTACTATGGAAATATAAAAAAATTAACAAAATAAAATATATAAGGTTAAGGAAGAAAAAAACAGATATGAGTGTTGTCAGGTGATATGTCTTCTGTTTTTCCATAGAAAAGTTTAGGAAATTTATAAATAAACTATTACAAGTAATGAAAGAATCAATAACAAGAGACAAAGAAGCAATAGATGCTATATAAAATAATGGAAACATAAACAACTGTATACCAATATACTTAAATACTTGGCTAGAAATGGATAATGCCTTAGAAATATACAACCAAAATCAGTGCAAGAGAAATAAAGAAATTGGATTGACCAGTAACTTTTAAATCAATCGAAATAACAGTAAAATACTTTCAAGAAATAAATCTCTAGACCCAGATTGTTTTATAGGTAAGATATATCAAATTTCACTTGAAAAGTTAATTCTTTCTGCCTTATGATACCCATTGGAAAGAGACTCATATAATGGTCCTTCAACTCTTGTAAATGGATGATCTTTTGTTCAAAGTTCACATTCATGAATTAGATGTTAAAAGGGAGAGACAGGTAAGGAATTCCTAGAGTAGTTTGTGCTTGAATCTAAATGTCAGTATCCTATTATCCATCTTACATTTCACCCCAGACAAATTCATTTCCTTCAGGTATCATAAAGACTCACATCTATATGCTATGGTACTAAAACATTTATATGATTCAGACTTCCTTTCTGAAAATTCTCTTATATATAAATTACCGATGGGAGTTTCCTCCAGATTTTCCTTTTTTTGCTTCTGAAGCAAAATGTGTCCACAGTCAAACTCGTAATCATTTTCAAAGGAAGATTAGAGATTAGAGATCTCCAAAAAACAGCACCATCAGTGGCTCAAAAGGGAAACCTGGGATGACCTTGATCTCTATGTCTCCACCTCATCTGACACAGCCATTACACAGTCCTATCACTTCCATTTCAAAGTTCACTGTAAACTTTTTCTACCTCCACATTCTACTTTAAAGTACTTAAAGAATCTCCTGATTTGTTTGCCAACCTTCACTTCTGCTATATCCCATTCCATTTTCCATGTAGCAGCTTCTTCCCTCATTATACTCCAGTACACTAGTACTCTGCCTGTATTTTGAAAGTGTCAAGCTATTTCTCATTTAGGGCTTTTGCATCTGAACTGTATGTTAATCATCTTCATGTGAGTAACTTCGCTTCACCTTTCTGATATAAATACAAATGATAATTCTTCTTTAAGATCATCATAAACTTCTTGAAACAAAGATCACCAAATGATATCCATTATATCACTGTTTTTTTCTTTTACATTGCTCATTAGATATTGAAGTTATGCAATTATTTTTATTTTATTTGTTAAAAGTCATTTTCTTCCATAAATATTTAATCTATGCCATTGAATCTTAAGTATATAGCACTATACCAGGTATATGACAAGCATTCAATAAATATTTATTGTAGTAATGAACAAATAATATAAATAAACACTTATGCAAAAAGTAGCATATTCCCAATTTCCAGAAATCTGTACATTGAATGCTAAGTAAAATGAGAGCCAAATTCAGAAAAACAAAAGAAGTTAGCAATATAATCATATATGATAAAATTTAAGCTACCTAAAAGCATCAGTTTATATGAAAAAGTATTTCATTTATACTTTACTTTAAAAGTTAAATAGCAATCCCTATCAAAATAACACCAGCATTCTTCACAGAGCTTGAAAAAACAATCCTTAAATTTGTATGGAACCAGAATAGACCCTGAATAGCCAAAGCAATCTTGAAAAAGAAAACCAAAGCTGGAGGCATCACACTCCTGGACTTGAAGCTGAGTTACAAAGCTGTAATCAAGACAGTATGGTACTGGCACAAGAACAGACACTCAGATCAATGAAACAGAATAGAGAACCCAGAAATGGACCCATAAATGTAATCTTGACAAAGCAGGAAAGACTATCTAATGGAACAAAAACAGTCTCTTCAGCAAATGATGCTGGGAAAACTGGAGAGCAACAGGCAGTAAAATGAACCTGAACCACTTTCTTACACCATACACAAAAATACATTCAAAATAGATGAAAGACCTAAATGTAAGACAGGAAAATCCTAGAGGAGAAAGTAAGCAAAAGCATCTTTGACCTCAGCTGCAGCAACTTCTTACTTGGCATGTTTCCATAGTTAGGGGAAACAAAAGCAGAACCTCCTCAAGATAAAAACTGCACCACGAAGGAAACAAGCAGCAAAACTAAAAGGTAACCAAAGGAATGTGAGAAGATGTTTTCAAATGACATATCAGATAAAGGGTTAGTTTCCAAAATTTATAAAGAACTTATCAAACTCAACATCCCAAAAAAACAAATAATCCAGTGAAGAAACGAGCAAAAGACATGAATAGACACTTCTCTGAAGAAGACATCTAGATGGCCAACGGACACATGAAAAAATGCTGAACATCACTCATCATCAGGGAAATACAAATCAAAAGCACAATGAGATACCACCTCACACCTGTCAGAATGGCTAACATTAACCACTAGGCAGCAACAAATGTTGGTGAGGATGAGGAGAAAGAGGATCTCTTTTGTACTGCTGGTGGGAATGCAAACTGGTGCAGCCACTCTGGAAAACAGTATGGAGGTTCCTCAAAATATTAAAAAAATAGAATTACTCTTACAACCCAGCAACTGCACTATTAGGCATTTATCCAAGGGATACAGGTGTGCTGTTTTGAAGGGGCACATTTACTCCAATGTTCACAGCAGCACTATCAACAATAGCCAAAGTATGAAAAGAGCCCAATGTCCATCAATAGATGAATGGATAAAGAAGATGTGGTATATATATATATATATATATAATGGAGTATTACTCGGCAATCAAAAAGAATGAAATCTTGCTATTTGCAACTACATGGATGGAACTAGAGGTTATCATGCTAAGTGAAATTAGTCAGAAAAAGAAATAAATGAGTTCACTCATGTGAGGAATTTAAGATACAAAACAGATGAACACAAGGGAAGGGAAGCAATAGGGAGGGGGACAAAAACATAAGAGTCTCTTGAATATGGAGAATAAACAGAGGGTTACTGGAGGGAGTTTGGAAAGGGGAATGGGCTAAATGGGTAAGGGGCATTAAGGAGTCTACTCCTGAAATCATTATTGCGCTAAGTTGGAAATAAATTTAAAAATAAATTGATTAATTAATTTTTAAAAAGTGAAATAAACTAAGACCTATTGAGTGTTTGCTGTTGCTACATAGTAAAATGCTAAATGAATCATTCACCCTGAGAAAGAACTTCATAGACATCAAAGATAAGTCCTGTAGATAGCATAAAGCATTCAATGCTTTAAATTGAAAGCATTCAAATTAAATTAGATATTTAAAAAGCATCAAAACTTAATAGCCATTTGACAATGATCAAGTAAATTCTTTGAAACATGGACATGAAGCTTTAACATAATGAAGATTAGTCAGGAACCCCTCATATGAGAAATATGAGCTGTGTAAAATGTTTAATCAAAATAATTTTAGATATTTTAAATCAGTGCTCTATAAAATAAGTCAGTTAGTATTTTTAAATATTTTAAATAAAAAACTGAAAACTACAAGAAATCATCAAGTCTTTAAAAATATCCCTTGGGGCACCTGGGTAATTCAGTGAGTTAAGCATCCAACTTCTTCTCAGGTCCTGATCTCACAGTTTGGTTTCTGACTTCAAGCCCCACCTTAGGCTCTGTGCTGACAATGTTCTCTGCTCCTCCCCTGCTCACACTCTCTTAAAAATAAATAAATGAAATTAAAGAAAATTTAAAATCCCTTGAAAGTGTGCATCACTTATATATTTTTTTATGGATGGACTAGTTTATTTTCAGTTTTTCTCTAGCCCTTGAGTATGTTTCAAAAAAGAAACAAAAACAGGGCCTTCCAACTACTGATTCAGTTTCAAAGGAAATTCAGTGTAATTTTTCCTTGTGTTAAAGATAAATTAGGTATTAAAGTGGCAAAGTCTGTTATCAGCCTGCAGCAGTCTAGAAGATCAGAGTTTGGCACCAGAAGAGCCCAGAGTTACAAAGCTTTATTTACCACTATCAAAAGGTTATACTGATGTATTTGGAAGAATATATAGTTTCTACTATAGCTGTGTAAACCTGATAATGTAAAGTGCAAGTTATAGATAGATAGATAGACAGAGAAAGAGAGAGAGAGAGACAGGCAGATAGAAGGGCATGGGCTCAAAATTACATATATACACATATTAATTTGTTATATATGTATTTTTGTTATACATTTTGTTCCATAATTGTTATATATACAAAAATATCATATGTATGCATTTGATTCACTATCGAATATGTCCCTATACACCAAGTATTGGAAATAAAAGTAAAAGTTCTAGCATATTTCCACACGAAAAACTACTTATTAGAAACAAATGGATCCAGCACTTTCAGTTACTATTTTTTCACAAAGACAACATAAACTTCCTAAGAATTTATTGTGAAATTGACTGCACCACTGAACTCTCTAAATAATCTCAGCTAATCTCTTGCTAGAGGTGTGAGCTACATTTTTCATCAACCTCTTTATACCTGTACCTGGAATTTTACATTTCCAAATATAAAAATAGTAGAATCTTATAAAAATATAGAAACTTTATTTAAAAAGTCAAAATAAATTAACATAAAGAGAAAAGTGATTTAAAGCACTGGTTCTCAAAATTTTTGGATTCATGTTGTTTTTATACTCTTAAAATGATCAAGGAAGGCCTCTCTCCAGATTTGTTTAGACAGGTTATATCTATTTATATTTACTATTATTAAAATAAGGAAAAATAAAATATTCATTTATTCCAATTCGCTTTAAAATATTGAGCCCATTACTTGTTTACATAAATAACATTTGGTGTGAGAAACAATGATATTTACACCCCAAGATAAATAAGAGTAGCATTGTTTTACACATGACTTAATAGAAATAGCCACATTCTTAACACCCTCTTCGGAAATCAATCTCTTGTTATATATTGCTTTACGTGAAGCATATGAAGAAAACCCAACTACATTCTTGTAGCTGGAAAGGGGAGGAGTCTTCGCAGAACTAGAACTAACATTCATTAAATTTGTATGGAACCATAAAAGTCCACAATTGGTTAAAGCAATCTTGAAAAAGGAAAACAAAGCTGAAGGCATCATAATTCCAGATTTCAAGTTATACAACAAAGCTGTACCAATCAAAAGAGTATGGTGCTGGCACAAAAATAGACACATAGATCAAAAGAACAGGATAGAATGCCCAGAAATAAACTCAGGATTATATGGTCAATTAATCTTGACAAAGCAGGAAAGAATATCCCTTGAGAAAAAGCATTCTCTTCAACAAATGTTCTGAGAAAACTGGACAGCAACATGCAAAAGAATGAAACAGGACCACTTCCTCACACCATACACAGTAATAAACTCAAAATGGACTAGAGACCTAAATGTTAGATTTGAAACCATAAAAATTCTAGAAAGGAACACAGGAAGTAATTTCTCAGATAATAGCCATTGCAACATTTTTTTAGATATGTCTCCTGAGACAAGAGAAACAAAAGCAAAAATAAACCATTGTGACTACATCAAAATAAAAACCTTCTGTATATCTAAGAAAGCAATCTATAAAACTAAAAGACAATCTGCTGAATGGGAGAAGATAATTGCAAATGATATACCCAATAAAGGGTGAGTGTCCAAAATATATAAAGAGCAATTTACCACCAAGAAAACAAATAATCCAATTAACAAATGTGCAGAAGACATGAATGGACATCTTCCAAAGAAGGCATACAAATAGCCAAAAGACACACGAAAAGATGCTCATCATCACTCATCATCAGAGAAATACAAATCAAAACTACAATGAGATATTGACCTCACACCTGCCAGAATGGCTAACATCAAACACACAAGAAATTGTAAGTGCTGGTGAGGATGTGGACAAGAAAGAACACTTGTGTGCTGTTGGTGGGAATGCAAACTGGTTTAGCCACTATGGAAAACAGTACATGGAATTTCCTCAAGAAATTACAAGTAGAACTAACCTATGATCCATTAATCACATGACTGGGTACTTATGCAAAGAATACAAAACTACTAATTTGAAAAGATACATGTACTTCTATGTTTATGTTACTAAGTATTATTTACAATAGCCAAATTATGGAAGCAGCCCAAGTGTCCATTCATATATGAATGGATAAAGAAGATGTGGTATACACACACATACACACACACACACACACACACACACGCACACACACACAGTATTCATCCATAAAATGAATGAAATCTTGCCATTTGCAACCTAAATGGATCTAGAGGGTATAATTCTAAGTGAAATGAGTCAGTCAAAGAAAGACAAACGCCATATGCTTCAAGTCATATGTGGAATGTAAGAAACAAAATAAATAAAGGGAAAAAGGAGAGTAAAACCAAAAAACAGACTCCTCCCACTCCACCAAAACGAGACTTTAAACTATAGAGAACAAACAGATGGTTACCAGAGGGGAGTTAAGACAGGCAATGAGTAAAGTGATTGAAGGGGATTAGGAATACACTTACCTTGATGAACATTGAGTAATATATAGAATTATTAAATCACTATATTGTACACCTGAAACCAATTTAACATTATTAACTATATTATAATGAAAATATTTTTAAAAGAGGAATATTTTAAAAGATTTTCCAGATAATTTGTATATTCTCCTTTGATGTTAAACCCAAACTCAAGAAGTGATATTTTTTGTTTATTTCTGTTTTTGTTTTTAATATTAGAGAAATTTAAAGTTGAAATATGGATTCTGAAACCAGATCAATGAACTTTTTACAGCTGTTACATACTTTAAATTCTCTTGTTTTATTTTGAATTTTGAATGGATCTCTTACCCACACATGACTTTGTGACATTATATACTAGTCATCTGGAAAATCCTGGCTCACTGAGTCATGAAGATCTTCCAAATGTTAACACATTTGTTTAAGCAACATAAAAAAAAAACCAAACAAACATTTGCTGCCATTACCACCAATCTTATAAAAAAAAATCTTAGCTCACAGTGGCTGATAAAAGTGTTCTGAATGTCTCATTTTCAAATAAAAGCTCATATTGTATCATCAACAAGTAATATGTTGTTTTCCTTAAAGCTACAATTTTATTTTTAAGAAAGTGTCTGCCAATTAGTGAAGTATGAATAATGAAAACTAACTAAATGATTATCAGAATATTACACAATTACTCTATAACTGAAATGGGGATACTCATAACGATTACCTCAATGTCTGGCTGTAAGGATTAAATGAGTGCATATATGGATAACACTTAGAACACTATGTTGTAAATAATGAGTGATATATTACCTATCAAATTGACTTTTTTTTGGTTTTGGCTTTAGTTTGTTTTTTCAAAAAACAAATAGAAAATTCTAATCAAATTTAGGCAAATCCGAGTACATTCTGAACCTCAAAGACTCACTGAAAGTTTTGGAACACCTGGCCAAAAATACTTAGTGTACCAACCATCCAACATCCCCTTTAGCCTTGTAGAGGATTCCAATCAGGCCTAAGCAAACCTAGCCCCAAACCTCCCCATGCTAAGCCCTCTTTTCTTAACTCTGGACTTCTCAGAGAGCATGGGACACACTTGCAATGACTTTAGTAGAGTCTAGGCTCTACTTCACTAATAAATATAAACATACCTTTTTCCCCCAAATCCTACACTGGGGAACTAATAGTAAAACTCTTGTTGGTCACTTCAAAATAATTCCATGTATTTTGAAAGTCATTATAATTAATTTATATCTTACAATTGGAATTGGAGGGAGGGGTACCTGGGTGGCTCAGTTGGTCAAGCCTTTGACTCTCGGTTTTGGCTCAGGTCATAATCTCACAATTCATGGGTTCAAGTCCCTCACTGGGCTCTGTGCTGATGGCATGGAACCTGCTTGGGATTCTCTGTCTCTCCCCTTCTCTCTGTACCTCCCCTGCTTTATCATGCTCTCTCTCTCTAAAAATAAATATATAATCTGTAAACAAAAATATTGGAACTGGAGGCTGCATATAGAAGTCTTATTTACCAAGAATTAGCATCTATAAACAGTAATATAGAACAATGGTTCTCTACTTGAGACAATTTTGCTGCTGGAGACACCTAGCAATATCTGGAGGCATTTTTGGTGACCGCAAGCTGGATTATTCCATTGGAATCTAGTGGGTAGAAGCCAGGGGTGCTGCTGAACTACAAGACACAGGACAGCTCCCTACAGCAAAGAATTATCCAGCCCCCAACGTCAATAGTGCTGGTATTGCAACTCCCTGTTGTAAGAGTAGACAATTATAAAACAGTGTTCCTGTAATTCAGACTAAATCTGACAGTCTGGAAACATTACACCAGCAGGATTTCTTATACTTGCCTTTACATTCAGAGACATTCTTGGTTTCCTGAGTAATTATTAGGTGTCTAGTGCTTGTTTATATGGTTATTTTTCATGCATTACTCCTTTTCTTTTCACTCTCTGTGTAGGCAGGAAAAGGTGTCTGACATACTTTTTCAGTTCATGTTTGTCTCAGAACTTTGTAACAAGTAATCCTGGGTCTCTTCATACTGGGCAAAGCCATTATTTCACTGAACATCAATTTCCTCTTTTCTCAAATGATGAAAATCTGACACCAGTAGTGGTTTACAAACTAATTCAAGGAACCCTAAGTGATGTTTTTCAAGTGTCTTATGGCCAAGAAGTAGGCAGAGCTGAGGGGCCTTGGACTATCCATTCGTGCTTCAACAAAGTAAAATGTTCTATGAATATCTGGTGTCCATGCTGGTTTACATTTGGACAATGTGTTCCTCTACTAAAGGATAATAAAGTTTCAAAACTACTGCACTGCACTGTAACTTCAAATTTTCAAAGTAAATTACAAGGTGTTACAGAAAAATTTTTATAAATCAATGTTTTCAATATGCTTTATTATTATCCTTTGGAAACTCCTTTACGTTCAAAATCCTGTTATACATAGTGACATACTATCTTTTTTTGTTGATTAATTATTTCATACATATTAGGAAGCATGGGGTATTTATTAGGCATTCTGTGAATGAGACCTTGTATAGACATTGCAAAAGATATTTTTTCTTCTTTTAAGAAGCTGAGTGCAGTTAGGAATATGACATCCACCTTTCAATTTGATAAAAGTGAGTAGTATTTATAGGAGTCAATGTGTCTTAAGGAAAGCACCTAAAGGCTTTCAGGAATGGAGTGACATTCCAATACTTAGCTATTGCCATGTGTAATGTGAGGTCAAGGTAGTCAGGTGCCCTAGTTGTTTTTCTCAAGAAAAACTGAAATACAGATGTTTTCTATAAATTATCTCAACTTTTATATATTGTGTACTTACTAAAAACCGTTTACAAATACTATGTAGACTGAGCCAATAAATCTATATGTACTCATTGGGATCAAGAATGTCAGTTTAAAACTTTCAAATTAAGAATCATTTTCCAATGATTCTTTTAGAAAGTTAGGTTGTGGTTGCATCATACTCTGGTGTCATTATCCGAATGTATATTTTTGGTATAGGTTATTTGTATAGATTTATTAAATTCATATGTAATGACTTCATTCCAATGCACTGTTATAATGAGTAGGAGAAAAAAGACTAGATTAAGGACTTTGAAAATGGAGGCAAAATCCAAGGTAGGTCTGGTCTGTTTTCTTTCCTTTCCTTGAGGATTCTGACTTATAATTCTTACCATTTTTGCATTTGAGGTTAAGAACTTATTCCTATGAATAGCAGAAGAGCTAAGACTTAGATGCTATTCTCACAGAGATACCTTTTCCCTGTGGACTATTCAGTGACCACCAACATGTGTTTTAGAATTCAGAGCAAAATCTGTCAAGTGTGAAAAACAAATTATTTATCTATTTCAATTTCTTTGTTCAGAAGAGCACTCACATAAAGGTAATTCTATTCAAAAGCAATGAATTGTGTTAAATTGTCTCAGGTGGGTTTTAACTTTTTTCTATAAATGAAAAACAGGTTATACTTTTACTATTTTAGCTATGAATGAGGCAGTTACAATGGAACAATGAATTTAATCAATATATCCAGGACTTTGTCTAAAAAAAGAAAATCTACTCATAATAATTACCCATGGTGGGTTGTTTAAGATATGAAATATAGCAGAAAAATGTTAATTGATTGCTATGAATTTTTGTTAGCTGGAGCCTTTGAAGCATGAAATACATTAGCATTGTCTCCTAATGCTTTCAATAATTGTTCTGAGTTGATGTTTGTCATATGAAAAAGGTGCTTAATTTATTCACAAAACTGCTAGTGGCTGGCCAACTTAACACGTACAAAAAAAATGACCTCTATATTTTCAACTGATACTTAACTAAAGGACAATGTCAGAAATAACCTGCATCCCACATAATTGATAAGGTTATAGTTTAATGTTCATTGTTAAAATACATTTGTCCTTTCTAAGTTTTAAATATCACCAGCTTCCAGTATAATTTATTGTATCATTATATCTGCGGTATAGAGTGTTCTAGTGTAGAGAATAATTGCCATACAGTTAAAGGAAAATAATATTCTGCCTCTTATATGCTTCATTTGGGTTTTAGTGATTTTTTTTCCGGTCATTTGCTGGGAGCCATTTCTGGAGTAAGGCGGGTTTGCAAGGCCTCCCACTGTCAGATGACAACCCATCATCTACCATTCCACCATTTCTGTTCCTCTATCACTCCACTATTTCTGCTTGAGCACTGACCCCCACCCCATGACACATTGCCACCTCGCATTGAGTGACTTGCCTTCTTATGCTGAAAATATGCTAAGTTGTACCTTGTGAAGGGGATTATAGAAATTTCCTCTTTTGTGTTTATGGGAGAAAATATTACATTTCCTGAGAAACCTGTTTTTCTTCCCCTTCAAGAAAACAGGCCATTGAACCCTGATCACAAAGGACTAACCTTTGCTTTTACTATGCTGAAAACATTGCCTGGTATTCGAATACTGAGGGCACCTTCCTTCCCCATATGATAAGCATCTAAATAACCTACCTCAATTACTATTGATAAAGATTATGTATGAGTCTTCAACCAATCTATGTTCTGGGAAATTTTTATATACCAATGAATTTGTCGATCAGGAATCATTGTCTAAGGAATTGCCACTCCCGTTTTGTATCCCATGCATTTTTTCAATAAAAAAGGCTTACTCTCCAGTCAGTGCAGAGATGCCTGACTGGGGAGCAGAGATGCCTGCCTGCTGGTCAGAAAGACCCTCGCGGCTCTCTCATTCCCTCTTCCCCTTTCGCCAATTCTCATCACTTTAGTGCCTGCCTACGCCATCCATCCTTCAGGGGAACTCTGGACCTGCTGGAGCTGAACTCCAGCAGTCATTCTCATTATTAAATGCTATTCAAAGCTAGATGACAAAAATCACAGACTTCACTGCATTGCCAGAGTATTTTCTTTTAAGTACAGTTTTCCTTGGCTATAACCTGATGGGAGAAAAATAAGTGGCTTATTTTATCACAATTAGTAAATGTTAAGACATAACAGTGCATAACAGACACCTGTTATATAGTTTTGTTCATCTTTCTCTTACCCTTTAAGTAGGGAGCCATCCAAATTTTTCATGATTGCATAAAATCTACAACTCTTAGTGTGTTGCTTTTCTCAAGGAAGATCTACTGGGATAATTAATTTTGGAGGTTTAATCATTGCATAAAAATATGAAGCTTTTTCTGCCTTATTTTCACTTTTTCTGCCTTATTTCCATTTGTAATGCATTAGTATCAGTTAAGCACAGGATAAAACACAGAAGACCCAGGCATCTCATGACCCACTGTTGTACTACTTGTTTGAGTAGGTTTAATTATGTAAACTCTTTTTCTATGATTCCTCAAAATCTTCAGTAAGTTTGGCCCTGAATACTACTGTTTTTCAAGGTCTGTTTGTGTGAGAGAAAACGAGAGATAGAAAGAAAAGTTCTAATAAGTAAAGTGTTCTGCTTTCTTTTCTAATCAATTTGAAGTTGATGTTTATCTCACAAAAATTTATTTAGGTGTTTGAGGATGAAGGAACCACTGATGTCTGAGGTAGGTCTATCATCTATCTCTTATCATAATATACCTATCTACCTACCATCCTAACAATCCGAGAGTCACAACAATGTTCTAGATCCTATATTAAATAACTATGTACTAAAAATATTTTAGGTAAACAAAAATGCGACTCTTTAACACGGGGTGATTGTTTATGCTTTTAACAATTTAGCATTTTCTAATTATTAGCAATAAATATGCATGTAGTTTAAACTTAAAATTTAAGGATATTAAGACAAAATGAAAATTAAGGTTCTCCTTTTGCTATGGTCTGAATGCTTGTGTACCCCTGAAAATACATGTTTGAACCCTAACCCCCAAAGATAACGGTATGGCCTTTGAGAGGTACTTCAATCATAAGGAGGAGTCCTCATGACTGGGATTACTGCATTATAAAAGAGGTCCAGAGAGACCCCCAGCCCCTTCTTTGTCTCACTGTGAGGACACAGTGAAAAGGTGCAGACTACGAACCAGAGAGAGGGTCCTCACCCGAAAGTGGTCACACTTGCCCCCTGATCGTGGACTTCAGCCTCCAGAACTGTGAGAAAAAAGCTACTCAGTCTTGTGGTACTTTGTTATAACAGCCCACATGGACTTAGACACCATTCTTTTGTGAGAAGCTATAGTCAAAAATTTATTAGGAGAACCATAACTTTAGACAATAAATCAATCAATAAAATCTAGCTACAGCGCATACCACTCTCTTCAAATTTGAAGGGCAGCCCGATTTCACTGTTGAAACAGTTTCAGACGATTTTGTTCACTTTTTTGAAATCTTAGCAAGAGCTCTCCTGCATTTGGTTTCTATTTGGGGCTATTTTTAAGACTGAGAGCTTAAAATCCTTCTCAATTCTCAACTACATCTCAAATCAAATACAAATATTAGCAGTGTCTCCCTTGTAAGGTTGTTTTAATTATTAGCTGAGATGCTATGTGAAAAGAGTTTAGAGTAGCATCTGGCACATAGTATTCAGTAATTATTTAAAATTTTTATTATTAATAAAATTAATGTTTCAGAGCAATAATTATAAATATCTCTCGGTGGGGGGGAAACACATGGCTTTGCTAAATTCTGACATCTAATTTACTTGTAGGTGCAAAACAGATGGTTATCATATTTATTGCATGAACAGTGGTAGGATTTTCTACCTGAAAATAGCCTTGCCTGCGAGGAGTCTGACTAGTTATTTCTAGCTTGACCCATTCATTTGCCTGGTAAAAATAGTCCACATGGTTTTCCTAAGCATATGCTCTTTTTGGCATAACGCTTCTGTCTTTAAAAACATGTCAATTAATTTTCTTGAACATTGTTTTAGTACCAGTGAAAATGGCATTGATGTAACTTTTCCCCTCATTTTTTAAAATAAAAGGAAGGTGTTCAATTAAAAATACTAATGTATTAGGGCAACTGGGTGGCTCAGTCAGTTTAGCATCCGGCTTCAGCTCAGGCCATGTACTCATAGTTTCTGAGTTCCAGCCCAGCGTATGGTTCTGTGCTGACAGCTCAGAGTCTGGAGCCTGCTTCAGATTCTGTGTCTCCCTCTCTCTCTGCCCCTGTCTCACTTGCTCTCTGTCTCTCTCTCACAAAATTGAATGAACATTAAAAATAAATAAATAAATAGTAATGGATGAAGAAAGAATTTAAGAATTTCAGAATTTAAAATTACATTAATTTATTAACATAATTATCCAATTTGAGACTATTTTCATATAGAAAGAGTATTTAGACTAGATTATCTCTAAAGTCTCTGCCATTTAGAAAAAGCTATAAATATGAGAATTTATAATATTCTTGGTACTCCAGGCTTTAAGATGGTATGGGTAGTTCATAGAAATAGCATCTAAAAATTACTGAATCCATTTTCTAATCTATATTTAGTCAGGCTGCTTATTAGCAGCATTATGAAAAAAAATCAAATTATAATAACCAAAGCCAAAAATTCAGGGATTCAAAGTCCCTAGATATGACTCTTTCTAGATATGAAATGATTATGATTTTTGCCCAACTGCTTCTGCATCAAAGGGAGTAACTAAGATGCTTAAATCATTACTGTCATTAAATAACTCCTCTTGACAAGACCCTAACCATTCTAGATTTAAAGACATGTAAAATCCAAGCTAGAGTATGTCCAAAGCATTTTTTTTCTAACTTCACTGCACATAGAGGTATACTTTGTAATTTGCATTATAATTAAAATCAGGATCGAATGCCAAAATAAATTGCATAGTATTGTTCTTCAGTTTTTCCTAACAAAGAAAATTACCATAAAACTCATTTTCACAGACTAATTTTTTAGGTAAAAATGGAAAGTATAGAATTTTTTTAAAAACTCACTCCTTGCCATCACATATTAAACTAGCAGTTTGCCTTTTTCCTTGCTTTCTCTGTTTTGGTAATTCACCATGTTACAGATACAGCATTTTCAAACCTGAAAGGACAAGAGAGTGGATCTTCATTTACTCTCGAACTGCAGCTTCCTCACAAAATTATTTTATGCTCTTCAGTTTCAGGAAATTCCACCATATTAAATATGTTTTCATTTGTAAGATGCGCTTTCACATTGAATGTAAACATTAGCTTATATTTTTGACAACCTGTTTTAGAAAGCGTTTCCATATTCTGGGAGACGTATCACTAAACAGACTAAAATTTTTCATAAAAGTTTAAGCATAGGGATTTATGTTTTTGTCTATTTTTGTTTGTATTTATTGAGCAATATATCTATATTTAATAAGTGTGAACATTAAGTAGAAATACCTATATGTTTCTATCAAAATCATTAGAAGTTAAACAATTACATTTCAAAGAGTTTTTTTTTAGTATTGTATTAGTTTCAGGTATACAATATGATGATTCAACATTTCTATACATTACTCAGTGCCCATCACAGTAAGTGATGAGTGTATAATTAATCCCCTTTATCTATTTCACTCATCCCCCTACCCACCTCCCCTCTGGCAACCACTAGTTTGCCCTTCATATTTAAGACTGTTTTTTCACACGTCTTTGTTTTTTCTTTCTTCATTGTTTTTCTTTCTTAAATTCCACATGTGAGTGAAATAATATGGTATTTGTCTTTCTATGAGTGACGTATTTCACTCAGTGTAATGCCATCTAGTTCCATGCATGTTGTTGCAAGTGGCAGGACTTCATTCTTTTCAGTGCTGAGATATCTGCAGATATTTATAGAGCTGTATTTCCCATATTTTCTATGCCCACTCATCTATCAATGACATTTGAATTACTTTCGTATCTTGGCTATTATAAATAATGCTGCTGTAAATGCAGGTGTGCATATATCTTTTTGAATTAGTGTTTTTGTCTTCTTTGGGTAAAGAAGTAATGGGATTACTGGATCATACGGTAATAATGTTTTTAATTTTTTAAGGAATTTCCATACTGTTTTCCACAGTGGTTGTACCAATTTACATTGCTACCAACAGTGCACAAGGCTTCCTTTTTTCCCCATCCTCACTAACACTTGTTATTTCTTATCTTTTAGATTCTAGCCATTCTGACAGGTGTAAGGTGATATTAAATTGTGGTTTTGATTGTATTTCACTGATAATTAGTCTCTTTTCATGTATCTGTTGGCCATTTATATGTCTTTTTTGAAAAAATATGTATTCAAGTCCTCTGCCCACTTTTAAATTGAATTTTTGTTTTTTGCTTTTTGAGGGTTTTTTTGTTTGTTTTGTTTTTTGGTGTTGAGTTGCATGAGTTCTTTATATATTTTGGATATTAACTTTTTATAGGATATATTATTTGCCAATATCCACTCTCATTCAGAAGGTTGTCTTTTAGTTTTGTTGATGGCTTCCTTTATTATGCAAAAGCCCTTTATTTTGATGTATTCCTAATAATTTATTTCTGTCTTTGTTTTTCTTGCCAAAGGAGAAATATCTAGAAAAATGTTTCTATGGCCAATGTCACAGAAATTACTGCCTATATTTTCTCGTAGGAATTTCTTCTAGGAATTTGTGCTTTTGGGTCTCACATTTAGGTCTTTAATCCAAGTTGACTTATTTTTGTGCATATAGCATGCAAAAGTAGTCCAGTTTCATCTTGTATGTAGGTATCCAGTGTTTCCAGTACCATTTGTTGAAGAGATTGTCTTTTCCCTGTATATTTGTCCCCTTGTAGATTAACTGACTATATAAGCATGGGCTTATTTGGGGACTCTCAAATAAAATAGACCTATGTGTCTATTTTTGCGCCAGCAACATGCTGTTTTGATTACTACAGCTTTGTGGTATATCTTGAAAACTGGGACTGTGATATCTTTAGCTTTTTTTTTCTTACTTTACCTAGATTGCTTTGGCTGTTCAAGGACTTCTGTGGTTTTGTACAAATTTTATTTTTATTTGTTCTCATTCTGTGAATGTACTGTTGGTATTCTAATAGGGATTGCATTATATCTGTAGATTGCTTTGGGTAGTATGGGCATTTTATCAATATTAACTCTCCCAAGGCATGAGCAGGGAATGTCTTTTCATTTGTTTGTGTTGTCTTCAATTTCTTTCATTAATGTCTTATAGTTTTAGATTGCATGTCTTTTACTTCTCTGGTTAAGTTTATTCCTAGATATTTTATTATTTTGGGTACAATTTAAATTGGATTGTCTTCTTAAATTCTCTTTCTGCTAATTCATTACTAATGTTTAGAAATGCAATGAGCTTCTGCATATTGATTTTCTATCCTATGACTTTACTGAAGTCATATATCAGTTCTAGTAGTTTTTTATTGGAGTCTTTAGTGTTTTCTATATATAGTATCATGTCATCTGTAAATAGTGAAAGTTTTCGTTCTTCCTTACCAATTTGGATGCATTTTATTCCTTTTTTCTTGTCTGACTTGTGGCCAGGACTTCTAGTACTATGTTAAATGACATTGGTGAGAGTGGACATCCTCATCTTGTTCCTGAACTTGGAGGAAAAGCTCTCAGTTTTTCACCATTGAGTATGATGTTAGGTGTGGGTTTTCCTATATAGCCACTATTATGTTGAGGTACATTCCCTCTAAACCTACTATGTTGAGAGTTTTCATCTTGAATGGATGTTGTACTTCTGAAATATTTTTTCTGCATCTGCTGAGATCATCGTATGGTTTTTATCCTTTCTTTTGTTAATGTGAAATGTCACATTCATTTGCAAATATTGAGCCTCCTCCTTTTCATCCCGGAAATAAGTTCCATTTGATCACAGTGAATGCTTTTTTTAAAGTGTTGGATTTGATTTCTAGTGTTTAGTTGAGGGTTTTGCATCTGTGTTCATCAGAAATATTGGCTTTTAGTTTTCTTTTTCTGCAGTGTCTTTGTGTGGTTTTGGTATTAGGGTAATGTCGGCTCCATAAAGTGATTTCATAAAATATCCTTCCTCTTCTATATTTTTAAGTAGTTTAAAAAGGATAGATATTAATTCGTTTTAAATATTTAGTGGAGGGGCGCCTGGGTGGCTCAGTTGGTTAAGCCTCCGACTTCGGCTCAGGTCAGATCTCACCTTTGTGGGTTCGAGCCCCGCATCAGGCTCTGTGCTAACTGCTGGCTCAGAGCCTGGAGCCTGTTTCCGGTTCTGTGTCTCCTTCTCTCTCTGTGCCTCCCACTCATGCTCTGTCTCTCTCTGTATCAAAAATAAATAAAACATTAAAAAAAATTTAAATATTTTGTGGAAATTCACCTCTGAAGCTATCTTTTCCTGGATTTTTGTTTTTTGAGAGTTTTTTTTTAATTTGATTACTGGTTCAATTTCATTGCTTGAAATCAGTCTGCTCAAATACTTTACTTCTTTCTGATTCAGTTTTGGAAGTTTCTACAAATTTTTCTATTTACTTCTAGGTTGTCCACTTTGTTGGCATATAATTTTTCATAATATTCTTTTCTAATCCTTTGTATTTCTGTGGTGTTGGTTATTTTTCCTCTTTTGTTTCCTCTTTTGTTTATTTGAGCTTTTTTTTATCCCCATGAATATGGCTACTGGTTTATCAATTTTGTTGATCTTTAAAAAAAAAAAACAGATCCTGGTTTCATTAATCTGTTTTTTATTTGTTTCTTTGCTGTTTTAGTTTTCATTTCATTTATGTCTCTCTAATCTTTGTTATGTCCTTCCTTCTACTGGTTTTGGTTTTATTTGTTCTTCTTTTTCTAGCTTCTTTACACATAGAGTTAGGTTGTTTCTTTGGGATTCTTTTTGTTTCCTGAGGTAGGCCTATATCACTATGAACTTTTCTCTGAGAATAGTTTTTTCTGTATTCCAAAGATTTTAGATTATTGTGTTTTCATTTTCATTTGTCTTCACTGGGGACTTTTTTGTTTGCTTGTTTCAAAAAAAAAGTGCTTCAAAATAGGAGTTTCTTCATATTGTCTTATGACTGTTATTGGTAATTTTTTGCCATTTTATTTACTTTAGTTTATCAATTTATTTATTTAACATATTTAATCATGTTTATTTTATATACAGTATTGCATTAAAAATGAAAATAAAAAATAAAATAGTTTATATAGAATATATTTTATTCAACTACTTAATCTCAGAGAAATTAAATTTTCTTTTATTTGATACTATAAAATATAGAGAAAAATATTCTATAAAATACTTGAGCTGTGAATTCCCTCCTTCTAGCATCAAATTCATTACAAGTATTGATTAAATATATCTAAGTCATAAAGCACTCACAGCACAGAGAGCAGTTTTTAGATTCACAGAAGATGAAAGCATATACTCCCTCACCCCCTAACTTCTGCCACTCTATAGGGATATCATGAATCTTTAAAAAACCAAATCCATAAATAAAATTTTGGTAGCTTAACTGTCTAATGGAGGGGTGTGTATATTGATATAATTAATTTTTTATTCTTAGTTTTGCTGAACTAAATATCTTCATTGAACTGAAATAAAACTCAAGAACATAGTCTCTGAATTTTAAACATTCTCACGGAAACATAAAATGCATTTATTAGTGACAAGATGAATTTAAACATGGTCAGGAAAGAGAATAGCTTTGTCTGTTATCCTCTGGATTTCTTTTTTCTTTTTTTCTGTTTCTCCTCAACGCTCACATACATAAACTCAAAATCTATTCCTAAGCAAAACTTAGAACTTATTGTAGATATAGTAACTCAAGGAGAATATCATTTGTAAGATTAATAGGTATATACTTTTTAAGATAAATGCTATGGTTATATTGTGAGACACTAAGCCATTAAAAATTATTGCAATATCCACATTAGAACGCAGAGAGTTTATTTGTTCATTTAACTAATATAAAAACATTTTTGCTCTAATGATAATAGAAATAAAAATGGAGAATCAGCATAAAAATAAATCTCAGAATAGTTACACGTTCTTGAAGATACAGTCTAAGAAATATTGAGAAAAATGAGACTTTAATTTTTAAAAGTCAGACAGACATAAAGAATTCCTTAATCAAATCTTTCAAAAGGCATCTTGGAACTCAAATAAATAATTAAAATAGTTTTGGTAACAGCTAATCAGAAACATATGGATTAAAGAAAAACTCCTTGAGGCAAAACTCATTAAAGGTTTTGCTAATGCAAAACATTTGAAAAACAGAAAATAAGCTAGCTGAATCTAAAACAACTCTGATTTTCACTATATTTAATTATTGAACAAAATGAGTCCACATTTACTTCTTTATAATATCACCTTTTTTTCTTTACAAACCATATAAAACATCCATTAATTCATTCCAGAAACATTTATTATCTATTTTATGTCATGATTATTTTAGACTTCATATAGTTAATTAGACAAAATACCTGCCCCAAGGAGCCTACATTCTAATAAGAAATAATGAAATATCATACTGTCAATATAGCATAATTTAATATTTCTCTGTGTATTGTTAATACAAGTTTAACTCACAGATGCCTATGGTCTACTATAAAATAAAATTCTTTAAAGAGGAAAAAAAAGAGGCAGGGGTATAAAGGATCCTGCTGGTACATACACTCTACCTAAATGTGACTTAACAGTTTCCAACTAAAAAATTTCCTGACATCTCTCAAGTATTTAAATACATTCAGTACCTATTTTGTTAATATCTGGTACTTCTTGCTCTTAAATTCCTTCACCTAAAAAAAAATGTCATTTGAACTATGAGTCCTTTCTCAATATTTCTGTTCCAGGCAATGTTTGAATAGTATCAGCTCTTGTCACTGAACTGGCTGAGCTCCAGGTAGGTTGGGATGCAGGAAGAAGGGCTAAGATTGAGCAAAGTCAAGTAGTGTTTTCAGTTTATTTTAGTCCATGAAGGTGTTATATTGTTTGATTTGTAAGATATTCTCATGCTCATTGGTAAGCATGAAATTCATTTTCAAAGGCAAACCTAACCACTTTTAGAATTAGCGTTCTTGAATTTCCCTGTTGAAATCCATTTTTAAAAGGTTGGGAATATAGTAACATCCTGGTCATCATTTACAACATGATTTATCTTAAGGTTGATAATTAAAGCAGGCATTGAACAAAAGCCAAATTAACACATGTTTATTGAGATTCTGCTTTACTACAATGTGCCAGATGCTACATGGAAAACAAAACCTTAAGTAGTGTATCCTTCCTTCCAAAAACTTAAGCTAACATGGACTACAAGGAGATAAAATGGTACAGGCAGTAGCTGCTCCGTTCCTCCTTGCTGCCTTGTTTATGTTTATTTTGGGGTATATTTCATAGTGAAATTAAGTACTAGAGGATAACACAGCATATATTTATATTTATACATCAGTTCTTCACAGTGTGCCAGGAATTAATAAACACTGAATAAACTCTTTAGAACAGTGAGGAGTCCAAGTCCATAACTAATAAGAACTATAATAATTGGAGAATGCTCTACAAGGAAAGCAAACAAGGAGGAAAGGCAGCCATAGGAAGAGAAAACAATGTGATAAGTCAGTAGGAGAGATAATTCACCAAAATGTTGTCATGAAAATGAAAAAAGGTAATTCACAGATTAATAAAGACTCTGTTCTGGCAGGAACAAAAATTAGGGAAAATGTCAGGAGGTATTTGGATAAATAAGCATGACTGAATTAATGACAGCCTTCCTAGCTAATATGAGGGATTTTGACAAATTCTGGAAAGCAATGTAATGTCCTGTAAGAACATGAATGAAGAACTTGAGGAAGGGAGGTTTTCATTATAATGAACCATGACAAAATGAAAAAGAAGGAGACCGAGATGGAGACAAAGAGGAAGACAAGAAACAGGAAAAGAAAGAGAAAAGGAGGAAGAAGAGAAAGAGGAAGAGGAGGAGAAACAGAAGAAATAGAAGCATTATTATTATTATTAATTATTATTATTATTATAGATAGCACAATAATATAAATATAAAGGATTGCCCAGGAAAACCACAATAGTAATGTAAATGGAAGAACAGATAATACCAGTTAGTTCAAAATTTGTAATCACAATTTTTGTGATGAATTAATGATAAATAAATAATTCACTGGAGATGTTGTTTTTAAGATGGAAGACAAGACACATTGGAAAGCAGAGCAATGTGATGAATACAGTGGAAAAATCAGTATTTCATTAGCAATGCAAGAGGTGAAGAATCAAACGTTGACTTTAAGTCATTGGTGTTGAGTGATCAATGAACACATTCTCCTCAATTTAGACTCCAAGATGAAGCTCTTAATTTGGCAGATAATTCAAATAAGAACCGGAGCAGGAAAGTCAGGTAATCTCCGAATGATGTCCAAATCAGAAAAATAAAAAAAGAAAAGTAGATTTGCTCTTGTCTTAATAGTTCAGCTCACAGTTGAGGGAAAGATGGAAGTTATCCTCAGGCTTCATTTATTCATTCTATAAGCATCCATTAAGCTATAATTATTTCCAGACATTATCTGGGCATTAGAAAGAACATAATCCTGGTTCTTGAAAATCCCAAACTCTTCTCAGAGAAAGAAATGACATGTGCATTAATGGATAAACACTTCAACCTAGTTAGTAGTATTAGGATGATTAGTTAGTGGTGATTATTTTTTCTGGTATTTGAAAACTATAGGAGGCAGTATGACAGGTAAGAGCTTCCTCATGGGCTAAAACATGCAGTTATGAAAAGATAATATGTTTGAAGAACTCAAAATTGTTCAATATGTATGTCTTTTCTAGAGTTAGTATAACTAGTTTAGAACCCATGCTTCTATAAAATATAATCCCCATTTATTCATTGTAATGTCTCTTTTTCAATTATCTGCAATACATTAAAAAAAGTGAATGCTATTTTTCATTACCAATATTATTTAACAAAAAAAAATAGTCTCATTAAGTCTTAAGTCAGTGGGTTTTGCTAAGTGACTAAACAATTTTTAATAATTAATTTGCCAATGTAAAAAATCATTATTTGGAATACTAATTCTTCATATAAGGATGACAGAAACAAGTGAGTATTTATCCGTGGGTGTATCTGTGTGCACACCGATAGTCAGGCCTGGATATGGACTGCTAAGTGTTACTTACCATGGACTCGTGTTCACTACTAACGATCTCCATGGACTCGTGTTCACTACTAACAATCTCCATGGACTCGTGTTCACTACTAACAATCTCCATGGACTCGTGTTCACTACTAGAATGAGTTGAATATGTGGGAGTTCCTGGCTGGCTCAGTCAGTGGAACCTGCAACTCTTGATTTCAGGATCATGAATTCAAGCCCCACTTTGGGCATGGAGCCTACTTAATTTTTTTTTAATTAAATAGAAAGAATATATGAAGCAGTCATTCTAGAACAGAGGAGTATAGATGCTGTTTAAAGAGCTTGTTATTGCTTCCACATTCCTGCATAAAAGAGGGATCTGTTTTTAATTGTGACCTGATAGGGGGAAAATTCCGTCATGAATTTAAAGTGACATATGTAACCACAGCTTGCAGAAAAGGAAATATCCACCTCTTGGAGAAAATTACTTCCTGTACAGAACCGTAGACTATGGGTAAGCAAATATTTGTGGCAAGCCTTCATTCTGTCATTCATTCAGCAGCTATTTACTGGCGATGTACTTCTAGGTATAATTAAAAAGAAAAATGTAAAACAATCTCTGATGATAGGACTTGGGAAAATATTACAGATAGCAGGGAGACTGTGCTTCTGATTGATGGACTGACTTGCATCTGACCAAACATGCTGCCAATGTCAACCGATAAATCAGGAAATAAAACTTTAAAGTCCCATTTTAGTCACTGGAGATCATCAAAGCAGCCAAGATCTGACAGGCCAATATTTTATTTATAGATTTTTTTTAAGGAGTAAAAGCACCTAAGTCATCCATGCATTCGGTATTCTAGCTGTATACTATCTGATATCACTCCTATGTGGAATCTAAAAGCAAAAGAAATGAATAAACAAACAAAAATCAGAATCAAACCTATAAATACAGAGAACACACTGATGGTTGCCAGAGAGGTAGGTGGGGGGATGAGCAAAATGGGTGAGGGGATCAGAGGTTCAGGCTTCAAGTTATGGAATGAATAAGTTATGGGGATGAAGGTACAGTACAGGGAATATGGTCAATGATGCTGTAATAGTGTTGAATGGTGACAAATGGCAGCTACACTTGTGGCGAGAACAGCATAGCATATGGAGATGCTAAATCACGACACTGTGCACCTGAAACTAATGTAACATTGTGTGTCACCATCCTCAAATTAAAATAAAAGAATAAAATCAAAAAAAATTCAAGTAGTATAGGGGTAACAGACAAACAGAGAAGGACCATGCAGATATTTTTCTAGGAATACTGGAATAAAAGCGAATCTCTGATAAAATTAAATGATACAATCTTGGTATTAAATATTTATAAGCACATAATATTCCTTCCTCATTCATGATCCTGAGTCCATTAAGGAATATTCTCTTGAGGAAAATAAAAAGGATCTTCAGAATCTAAAAAATAACAGTGTGGACAAAAGTATCCCTTTATCTATAATTAAGGTTATCATTAGTCCCCTGAAAAGAAGAAATTGAAGACTGGTAAGAAGATCTACTATAGCATTTATAAATCATTAAGGCATGAGGACAAGAGCTTTAATTTGATCTCATCTGATCTTCCTATCTGTGACACAAGTAGATGGCAGGGCTAAAGCTTGAACTTGGGTATTCTAATGTGAATGCCTGAATTTTTACCCCACACATACTACAGCATTCACCAAAGTTTATGGACCGAATCGTTTTAAATAAAATTAATTGCTGTATGTTATATACCTATATATATTTCAAATTATATGTACACACATGCTATGTATGTATATGTATATATATACACACACATAAAAATATTAAAGTTATGCATTTCACATATCATAAACACATACATATCTGGACTCTGCAGATCATATTACAGTGAAAATAGAGTGTAGAGGAGGAAAAAATGATTTTCCCTCTATTCTTTTGAGTTTGTGGCTGAAATTTCTTATAATAAAAAGAGATTTACCAGGGAAAACAACTTTGCTAACATGTAAACATCATACACATGGAGGATACCCAAAAAAATGAGTAATTCTCAAATAAATTGCTTTTGAATTCAGGATGAAATACCATGTTCAAAGGGAAAGGGGAGAGGGAATGTAGGTCTCTGAAGGGAGAGTAAATGAGTTCTAGGAGAGATCAATGGACCCTTAGAGGAATAGTTGGGAGGGTATGATTGTTTGTGATAAAGTTAGTCTGGATGGTGCTAATTTCTACTCTCCTCCTCTGCGATAAAAGTCAATTTTGTCTGCTTAATGAAACTTCCGGGGAGGGCTCCATGCCAACTGAGTTCCTTCGGGAAGATGTGTTGTAAGGCCGCTAAGGGAAGCTCAGCGAAAGTGACCCCCAGCATTTGCTGTCTTTTAAGTGCAACAGCTCAAAATAATCAATATGCCGAAGTGGCACAGTATGGAGGGGTGTGTCCCAAACTGTTGTAATCATACTTTGCAGTAGATATTCTGCTACTCTTCAATACCTGCAACTACTTCTATGGAGTCAATTCATGAAAATTAATATTCAGATTGTCTTGTCTACAAAAATTTTCATTTCATAAAAACTTGCAGATATTTTATTCCAATGTTTATGTACTCCTTTAAAATATCTTTTTCAGTTCACTTATATTCGATAAACAAACAACTTTTTCATGCATGTTCTTATCACAGATCTCACAACCCTTAGTTTTTATTTAAAAAGTAAGGGAAAACTCCCACTTTTCACATAAAGTTTTCAATTTTTAAAAATGTTCCTAGTAATACCTACTCCTTTAGAAAGAGTTTAAATAAAAATCTGAGTCAATCCGCACCCAGTAGGATTGGCCCTTATGCCATGTTCGCAACAAATGTCTTTTCTCCATAGCTTACAAAGGCTTAACAATAATAGCCTTACTTTTCTCAGCTTTTACAGCATTCCATAAATCTGCCACACCACTGTACAGAACGGAATAAAGTCAGAGTTGAATACAATGTGTAAACTGTAGAGGGAACCGAAAAATAATATACAATTACTGAGAGATTTATGGGCATATTTAATATACGACAGTGAATCTTTGCAGAAAGAACAAAGAACGGCATTATGAAGGCGGCATGACAGCTTGAACCTCACGCACTATTTCTGTGGCAGTTAAGAAGGCATGAACAAAGCGGCAGGCAGTTCGGTCCGGGGTGGGTAATGCGGCTGCAAACATTATCCAGGGTTCCTCTTCTTTATGTGAGAATAACACATTTGTCAGCCAGTTTGCCTCAAGATATTACAAGACATAAAGCATCTCAGAGTGGTATATTTTGTTTTATGACAAATGAAAAAATTGAACAACCCTTCAAACATAAAGGTCTCTGGAGAAAGATCCATCTTGTTAAAACCTGTTATTCTTTTCACCTTGAAATTGTAACATGGGCATATTGAAGTTAGTTTCCGTTATGGTTCAGACGATATATTCAGTCTACAAAGAAAACTGCTTGTTAGCATTGATGCAAAAACTGGAATTGTTTCCTTCTATAAAAGAGTAACAATAATAAAAAGTTGTCATATACTCTTGTTAAAACACATCTAATACTGTGAGTTTAGTGGTGTGCCACAGAATATTTACTGATACTCCTAAGTCACATTTAGTGATACTCTGAAGAGAATGATCATTTATAACTATGGATACAATAGACTATGCAGATATCAGTGATCTGAACTCAACAATAAAGGCTGTCTAAACAATTAAAACAGCAAGTGTGCACAAACAGAAGGTAGGAAATAATATTATTTAGAACAGTATTTCTTTAACTGCAATGATAGAAATTATCTAAAAGTAAAAATGCTCTATGATTCTTTGGGTTGGTGGTTAGTTGATTATTAAATAGTTTTGTGATAGTTCACTTTTCTACCATCTCCTTCCACACAAAAATAATCTTGCTTCCCACCTAAATTTTTTGCTTATAGTTTATCCATGAAATTTCATTCTATTAATCAGTTCCTGCTCTAACAATGGACTCATCTGGCTTCTTCTTTTTTCATTATTCATACAGAAGTCCTAAAATGTGAAGATAAAGGAAATGATGTTTACTCTACTTTTTCTGAATATCACAGTTAATATACTTTCTCAAGATCCTTGAAATGTTAAGTGACTTATTCACATTCCATTTAAACTCCTGAAATTGTTACAGCCTATTGGCATTCCAAGGTACTCTTTCATGCAGCATAACCCGATGTATTCTAGCCCCCACCTCATGCCCCACGCCCACCACGACTCCACAGTGCTTTAACAGATTGAAAACACCACCAATTAAGAAAGGATTCCTTCAATCTCATGAATAATAACAACTATCATGAACTTATTAAAAACATGGTTTCATCTAATTTACATAAAATAAGATCCTATTTAAATGTCTTGGCCTCTCACAAAAAACTCCAAATAACACTTAAGCATTTTGCCTATTACTATTCCAGATGTTAGCAACATTTTAGTTAATATAAGGCCATTCATACCCACAGATCAGTGAGGATTTGAAAATCTGCTTATACAAATGTACAGAAAATCAAGCCTATTCCTTTTCCTAATACATACACATAATAAGATTTTCCAAAGTCAAATCAACTCCAACCACATATATTAATAGTTTAAAATCTAATAGAAACCTATTACGTGTCTGTTAATTTCACCAAAGAACTGTGAGTTTATTACAATATTTGCTTTCAAATAAATACTTTACTTTTAAAATTTAGAGTGGCTGGAATAATATTGATTATGGTGATTAAAAGATAACTTTATCTTAATTCTCAATGTTTAAAGAAACATATATTGTGACACATTAATTATCAAAAAATTATCACTATATATAACGACATACTAATGTTTAGAGAAACAAAATTATTTTCTGGATTATTTTAAAGGACTGAAGATTTTTATTTTAATTTTTTAATGCTTTATTTATTTATGAGAGAGACAGTGTGAGCCGGGGAGGATCAGAGAGCGAGGAAGACAGAGACACAAAATCTGAAGACAGGCTCCAGGCTCTGAGCTAGCTATAAGCACAGAGCCCGAAGCAGGGCTCAAACCCACAAACCACGAGATCATGACCTGAGTCAAAGCCAGACGCTCAACCAACTGAGCCACCCAGGCACCCCTGGACTGAACATTAAAGTAACATTTTTATGTGTAATGACTCAAATACATTTTCTAGGAATTGCCATATTATAAAGCCTTATTTTTGTTATGTCTTAAAATACAAAATGTAGAAAACTACTTTATTAATTATATTAATGAAACTATCTTTCCTATTTTGTACTTGTTAATTAAAACCAAAACGTTAAATTACAATAATTAGAAATAAATTGATATTAGATCACAGAGAAAAACCATACAAAAGGAGTATTTGAAAACTAGAATTAGAATAATGTTTTACACAAATACAGGTTCATTCACTAAATGGACCCAATACTTTTAAAAGGTTTTAATGAGATTATCCAAAAATAGCTAATTACATTATAAGCTAAATGACATGGAGATCCTAAAATTTACGTCTGCTAAAAGCCTGCAGATAATTAGTTTTTAAGCCTACACTACAGCAAATTCAAAATATATGCTGCTTTCCTTCAATCCCTCTTTAAGTAATTACAAAACAATAAGAAAGAATACTCAAGTTATTTTAATAATTATTCCAATTATGATGTTACCCACAATAACATACAAATTAGTATTGCCAGAAACTTGAAGTCATGGAAGATCTTTTGTCCAGAAGATATCTCTAAAGGAGAAGTGTAATAACTTCCCAAATATTTTAACAATGACTCATCATGCTCAAAACTGTCAGAAAATTCACATAGCATCTATCATTTAGTCTGAAAGCAATATTTTTAATGATTATTTGCATAATTATTGTATGTATTTTTTTCTCTGGCAAGGCTTACTCATTCTTTGAAATACACTGGAGATTAAATTTACATTTTTCTAAATAAAATTTAAAATAAAATTTAATTTTTATGATATTTTCTTTGAAAAAAGAAACTCACTATCTCTGTATAGATATATGTGTTTTATATATATCTCTGCCAGGTACATTTTTGGAATATTTACACATTTTACACGATGCTTTGATATTTATATGCAATAATTGTATATTTTTCTGCATTTTTAACAAAATTTGGATGTAACTAGTATTATCAAGATTATTAACTTTGGATAATAAGGCCAAAAAAACCAATTTCCTATTAAACAAATCTAAAAGGTCATTGTTAGAGGTGCCTGGGTGGCTCAGATGATTAAACTCCTAACTCTTGATTTTAGCTAAGGTCAAAATCTCATGGTTGATGAGATTCAGCCTCATGTTGGGCTCTGGGCTGACAGTGTAGAGCCTACTTGGGATTCTTTCTCTCCCTCTCTCTGCTCCCCCACGAAATAAACAAATAAAATAATCATATATATAGTAGTTTCTACCTAGATCATTGAATTATATTTGCTATGTTTTAGTTATATTCAGTTAGTATCAAGTTTAGCCAGTATTTAAAATTTGATCATCACACGCCCTTATTCACTTAACATTCTTGAATATCCATTATCGAAAGGAAAGTGTTAGTATACATATTAAAAATGATAATTCTGTTGCCTGGGGAACTTTATATAAAAGTTAGGGAGAGAGAAGCAAAAAGTTTCAATGTTTTGGAGAAAGTGAACAGAGGCACATAAAACATGGCATATGAGGGAGAGAGAGTTGGGGAGAGAGAGGGATGCAGAACTTGAGAGACTATTGAAAGCTGAGAATGAACTGAGGGTTGGGGGGGAGGGGGGAGGGGGGAAGACAGGTGGTGGGGATGGTGGAGGGCACTTAAGGGGAAGAGCACTGGGTGTTGTATGGAAAACAATTTGACAATAAAATATTATGGAAAAAAAAAAGAAAAAGAAAACAATACTCAAAAAAAAAAAAAAGAAGGTCCTTGAAAAAGGGTATTTGTACACTGTCTACAAGTTTGTGGTAATGGCTGTATAGTCTTCCAAATGCGTAACATAAAAATCTATTCATGTTGCTGTCACTAAAAAAAAAAAAGAAAAAAAAAACATGGCATATGAATACTGTTGAAGAATTACCTGTACATCACTAGAGAAGTTGTGGCCATTTAAACAAAGAAACGAAGGGGCCCCTGGGTGGCTCAATTGGTTAAGCATCCAACTTCGGCTCAGTTCATGATCTCACAATTCATGAGTCTGAGCCATGTGTAGGGCTCTTTGCTAACAGCTCAGAGCCTGGAGCCTGCTTTGGATTCTGTGTTTCCCTCACTCTCTCTCTCTCTACCCGTGCCCCACTCCTGTTCTGTTTGTCTCTCTCTCTCTCAAAAATAAATAAACATTAAAATAATTTTTTTAAATAAACAAAGAAACTAAAGCTTAAACCTGAGCCAAGTAAAGATAAGAGGTCAAAGTGTATATTACTGCTGTGGCATGGAATCAGCTACATGGAAATTAAGGTAGTCAGATTAATACCATTGAAATCTTACTTAAGGCTTCAAAAGCAGCAAATGCTAAACTGCTCGCTAAACTGCTGTATGGTGAGACTTTCATAGTCCAGAGAGCACAAGCATCCTACAGAAATAACAGCCTAGGCAATAATGACTTAGCAGCAAAGCACTACAAACCACTGAGGAAAAATAATTATGAAGGATTAACTTGAAACCTTACAACCTAAGAACTATATATAATAGAGAAATTCAAAGAATTATTTTTAAATGTGTGTTAAGAGGCATTAAAATGATATAAAAATATAATATAGACAACACAGAAAGAATAGTGTGGCTTGGAAAAACAAGAAAGGTATTTTAAATAAATCTGAGTTATAAGAACTTCTAAAACTGAAATTTAGGGCCATTAAAATGATAACCTCCTTGAGCATGATAAATAGCATATTACATACAATGACAGAGAAAGTGAATGAATTGGAAAATAGATTAGTAATAAGTATAGGAAATAAATGACACAAATACAAAAGAGCAAGAGGAATTGGTGCTTTTTAGAAGATTGAAATCATGGCAGGTCCAGAAACTGATGCCTAATTCCATTTTACTAGTATCAAAAAATATTTCAACTCATACTCCCACAGGTAGAATGAATTGTGTACTGGCCACACATGGAGACGTCGCTTTGATGGTCTTATATTTCAGGGTAAGGTATAAAAACACACCTGATTTGAAAACAACATTAATAGATTTTAAACTGTACCTCAGGGCACCTGGGTGGCTCAGTCTGTTGAGCGTCCGACTTCAGCTCAGGTCATGACCTCATGGTTTGTGGGTTCAAGCCCCGCATTGGGCTCTGTGCTGACAGCTAGCTCAGAGCCTGGAGCCTGCTTTGGATTCTGTGTCTCCCTCTCTTTCTGCCCTCCCTGCTCACACTTTGTCTCTCCCTGTCTCTCAAAAATAAATAAATGTAAAAAAAAAGTTTAAACTGTACCTCATCTATTAAGTTCCCAGGCCTGGAGAAGCTAATACCATTCATCATGTAATACCCAATTAGTACCATAAATTATGAACCTAGAAAATATATAAAACAAAGATATAGAGACATAAAGAGATGGACTCATTTAAGAGAAGACCAATGAATAGGATGATAAGGTTTAACATATGTTGAAGTGGAATAAGGAGAAAAAATGCAAACAAAAGGTGATTTGGGGAAAACATTTCTCCAAAAATAATTACTCAGAAAAGTCTCCCAAATATATTAAATCTGTGAGTATTTGGCTGGAAGCAGCGTATGCAGAATAAAGAATAGACAGGTATATTGTACGGTAATGCAGGACACCAGGACAAAGAGTTAAAAGAAAAGTCAAATGACTATAAGTATATGACAACAAGACCTTCACCAGACTTTAGGCAGCCATAGCAGATGCCTGAATATAAATAAATGATTTTTTCAGAATGCAGAGGGAAAATAGCAATAAATGTAAAATTCTAAATCCAACTTATCCATCAATCAAGAATGAAGGTCAGACAAAACACCTTTAGAAGTTTATTTAGAAATAAACCATCTTAGTCCTTCACCAACAACTTCCAAAAAAATGTGCTTTAGACATTAAAGCTTTAGACATTCCTACGCTAGGGTAGGAAAAGGGTAGATATTTTATTTAAATAAAGCATGTGTTTATTAAAATAAGAGAAAGGAAAATAGAAACTAATATTAGAAAGGATTAAAAATGGAATGAAGTGAAAATTCTAGAAAACAATACCATACAAAAAAGATATTGGAATTAAAACATTTTTAGACCCTGTAATACACAACTGGAATTAAATAATATTAAGACTATCCTTGTTATATCAAATATGAGTGATAAAAACTATAAAAATAACCACTAGACAAAAGCAAAATATAAGTTTGCTATATTAATATGGAGAAATGTTTAATTAAAAAGCAATTCAGTGTAATTGAAATTGGACAATAAAAACAACACAACAACTAGACAAAATGAAGTGAAGAGAAATAATGACTGGCAAACAAGTTGACATTTGCTCATCTCACTTCAAGGATGACCCAAAGATCAAAGTTTAGAGAAAGATGCTTTAACTAGTCAACCAACATAGAGGTGAAGATATCTTCTACATCTTGGGATAATGTATTTATAGCATGCAAAGGTATATATACTTTCTAGGATACTAATTAAAACAATAAAAAGGAAATAATTTAGAAGGAAAATTTTAGAGTCTAATTTCATATTATTATGAGGAATACTTATTAGTGGCTTGTTGGCTGCTATTTAGCCCTACTAATGTACCCCAGACATGGACACTAGAATGTTAATAGATGAACAGATTAAGGTGATAAGAAGTTCAGTGACTTACAAAGATACAAGATGGTTGTTAATGGATCACGGACTCAAACCTAGTTCTTTCAACTAAAAAAGAAAATGGAGAGGGGTGGATTTTTAAATGACAAAACATATTAATTAATATGTATTTATCAAAGAATTTATATTCACTTGACTTCCAGGTTCAACTTTAATATGTAAAAGCTTGGCAGACATTTCCATCCTTGCAACAAGAAAGAGCTGGGAAAAATTAGAATAGATGACTTTCCTTTGACTCATCAGAGAGACAGGGAACTTATATTGCATAGCAAACTGCCAAACACACATGTGGAGATATTGGCATTTCAGAAATACAGGCAAGATGTGTTATATGCATACCTGGACGAGAAACAGCTGGAGTCATGAAGTGGTAGGAAAATGTAATTGGTAATTTCAACAAATTGCTAAAGACTGTGTATGGACTAGTATTAGAATGAGAGTCTTTTGGGGGCCAGAGTCATGGAGGACCATGCATGCTCATGGGGTGTATATCCAGATTTTCAAGGTAAGCATCTGAAAAAAATAATTTCGTGGCTTTGGCAGAGAGATAATAGTGATCATTGTGAGATAAGCCCAGAACGTTCTTCATATTAAAGTAATAGACTCCAGGGGAAATAATTGACAGAGCCTTATCTCAGTTGGGGCAAAAGGCATTATGGCCACTCTAGCTCTTTCTAGTCTTTGTGCTTCATTAAAGGAAGAGGGGAAGCTATAGCACTGGAGAACTGTAGAAGTCAGAGACTAGGGACACAGACTCACTACAAGTGAACATTTAATCATGGGCTTACAGAACACTGGCCCTCCTTGACACCTCACCAAAAAACCAATAGGGCCCTAAGACATAGAGTGATTTACAGGTGTAAAGACTTTTTTTTTCTTTTATAAGATGGAGACTGCAAGATGTTGAAAGAAAACAAACAAAGGGACATTTAAGGAAGCCCAAGGACAATAGGGGAAACAAAAAAAAAGGACACTAGGGGAATTTAAAACCCCTGTCACATGCAATTACAGCAAACAGCAGACACTGTCCAACACCTAGTCAGATTAAAATAAATCCTCACATATTTACTTCATTTCCTAATATACAACACAGCTGGTTCAATTATCAACAAAAAATTACAAGGCTTACACAAGGCTAAGAAAAAGCATAATCAAACTTAGCAGCAGGACAAGACTCAGATATGACAAAGAAGTTGAACTTTTCAGAGGCTCCTGGGTGGCTCAGTCAGTTGGTCATCCGACTTTGGCTCCGATCATGATCTCACAGCTTGTGGGTTTGAGCCCTGCATGGGATCTGTGCTGACAGTTCAGAGCCAGGAGTCTGCTTCTGATTCTGTCTCTTTCCCTCTCTGCCCCTCTCCCATTCGCTGTCTCTCTCAAAAGTAAATAAACATTAAAGGAAGTTGGACTTACAAAATACAATTTTAAATAACTATGATTAACCAGATTAAGGGTTCTGGTGGGAAAAGACATCATGCAAGAATGTATGGACAATGTAATGCAGAGAGATGGAAACTCTAAGAAATTACTCAAAAGGAAAGAGAGGAATCAATATACTGTAATAGAAATGAAATACAAAATGCCTTCAGGGGGTGATCAACTACATACAGCACTGGAGGAAATTAAAGAGCCTAAGGATAGGTCAATGATGTGAGAAAAAAATATGGTAAGAAAGCAAAAAGGAGCATCCTGAAATTGTGGAACAATTTCAAAAGATGTAGCATATATATAATTAGAATATCAGAAAAAAAGAAAGGAAGAAAGCAAAAGAAACAGTTATGATGATAAAGACCAAAAATAATTTCAAAATTAACGACAGACACCAAACAAGAGAGAACACCACACAAGATAAATACCAAATACACTCCATCTAGGCATATCATATTCAAACTGCAGGAAATCTTAGACCTAAAGAAAATCTTGAGACAAACTAGGGGAAGGAGGGCATCATAACTGGAGAGGAAAAAGGTGAATTATAGAGTACTTCTCACCAGAAACCATGCACAGAAGAAGAGGGTCATATAAAAATTCTAAGATGTTGGAAGAAAAAAAACAAACAAAATGTTATTTGAATGAAGACTTATTACTTATGATTGTATATCATAATATTTAGAGCAACTAATAATTTTTAAAGAAGTATAATTGATATGTTAATGGAGAATATAAAATAGAATCATATACAATCTTCCCATAAAATCAGAGACCTAGAAGGAGAGCAGCAAGAGCACCCCAAAGCCAGGAGAAGAAGAGAAATAATAAAGATCAGGGCAGAAATAAACAGTATAGAACCCAAAAGAAGTTGAACAGATCAATGAATCCAAGTGTTGGTTTTTTGAAAAATAAACAAAATTGATAAACCTCTAGCCAGGCTTCTCAAAAGGAAAAGAGAGAGAAACCAAATAGACAAAATCACGAATGAAAATGGATCTATTATAATCAGTCCTTCAGAAATACAAGCAATCTTCAGGGAATACTATGAAAAATTGTATGCCGACAAACTGGACAAATAGAATAAATGGGCAAATTCCTAAACATACATGCACCACCAAAATTCAAACGAGAAGAGATTGAGAAGCTGAACAGACCCATGACCAGTGAAAAAATTGAAATAGTTTTCAAAAATCTCCCAACAAATAAGAGCCCAGGGCCAGATGGCTTCCCTGGGAAATTCTACCAGACATTTAAAGCAGAGTTAATACACATTTTTCTCAAGCTACTCCAAAAAATAGAAATGGAAGGAAAACTTCCAGACTCATTCTACGAAGCCAGCATCACTTTGATTCACAAGCCAGACAGAGACTCAGCAAAAAATGATAACCACAGCCCAATATTCTTAATGAATACAGATGCAAAAATACTTAAGATACAAGCAAATTGAATTCACCAGCATATAAAATAAATTATCAAACATGATCAAGTGGGATTCATTCCTGGGTTACAGGGCTGGTTCAATATTCACAAATCCATCAATGTGTGCATCACATTAACAAAAGGAAAGACAAAAACCATATGATCCTGTCGATAGATGCAGAAAAAGCATTTGACAAAATATAGCACCCCTTCTTAATAAAAATCCTCAAGAAAGTTGGGATAGAAGGAACTTACTTAAATATCACAAAAGCCATTTATGAGAAGTGCACAGCTAATATCATTCTTAATACAGAAAAACTGAGAGCTTTTCCCCTGAGATCAGGAACATGACAGGATGTCTACTCTCACCACTGCTGTTTAACATCGTGCTGGAAGTCCTAGCATCAGCAATCAGACAACAAAAGGAAATAAAAAGCATCAGAATTGACAAAGATAAAGTCAAAATTTCACTTTTGGCAGTTTTGACATGATATGCTACATGGAAAACCCGACAGACTCCACCGGAAGCCTACCAGAACTGATCCATGAATTCAGCAAAGTCTCAGGGTACAAAATGAAGAAACAGATCAGTTGCATTTTTATACACCAATAGTGAAGCAACAGAAAGATAAATTAAAAAAACAGATCTGATTCATAATTGCACACACACAAATATTAAAACCTAGGAAAATATATGTAAAAAACGTAAAATACCTGTATGATGAAAACTATAGAAAACCTATGAAGGAAACTGAAGACACAAAGAAATGGAAAAACATTCCATGCTCATGGATTAGAAGAATAAACATTGTTAAAATGTCATTATTACCCAAAGCAATCTACACATTCAATGCAATCCCCATCAAAATTGCACAAACTATCCAAAAATTCATATGTAACCACAAAAAAACCCGAATAGCCAAAGTAATATTGAAGAAGAAAACCAAAACGGGAGGCATCACAATCCCAGACTTTAGCCTCTATTACAAAGCTGTCATCATCAAGACAGTATGGTATTGGCACAAAAACAGACACATAGACGAATGGAATAGAATAGAGAACCCAGAACAGGACCCACAAATGTATGGTCAATTAATCTTTGACAAAGCAAGAAAGAGTGTCCAATGGAGAAAAGACTGCCTCTTTAGCAGGTGGTGCTGGGAAAATTGGACAGCAACATGTAGAAGAATGAAACTAGACCACTCTCTTACACCATACACAAAAATTAACTCAAAATGAATGAGAACCTGAATGTGAGACAGGGAACCATCAAATCCCTAGAGGAGAAAGCAGGAAACAGCCTCCTTGACCTCAACTGCAGCAATTTCCTACTCGATACATCCCCAAAAGCAAGGGAATCAAGACCAAAAATGAACTATAGGGACCTCAACAAGATAAAAAGCTTCTGCACTACAAAGGAAACCATCAAAAAACTAATAGGCAACTGACAGATGGGAAAAGATAATTACAAATGACATATTGGACAAAGGGCTAGTATCCAAAATCTACCTGGAACTCACCAAAATCCACTCCTCCTCCAAAAAATAATCCAGTCTTCACTGGGCAGAAGACATGAAAATAGACACTTCTCCAAAGAGGACATCCAGATGGTGAACAGACACATGAAACAATGCTCAGCATCACTCATCATCAGGGAAATACAAATCAATACCACACTGAGATACTACCTCACCCTGGTCCAAGTGGCTCAAATGAAAAAATCAGGACACTATAGATGCTGGTGAGGATGTGAGGAAATGGGCACCTTCCTGCACTGTTGGTGGGAATGTAAACTGGTGCAGTTGCTCTGGAAAACAGTGTGGAGGTTCCTCAAAAACTTAACAATACCACTCCCCTGTGACCCAGCAAAGTACTACCAGGAATTTACCCAAGGGATACAGGAGTAGTGATGTATAGGGGCACATGTACCCCAATGTTCATAGCAGCACTGTCAACAATAGCAAAATGATGGAAACAGCCTAAATATCCATTAACCAATGAATGGATCAAGAAGATGTGGTTTATATATAAGATGGAATACTGCATGGCAATGAGAAAGAATGAAATCTGTCCATTCATAGCAACTTGAATGAAGCTCTAGGGTGTCAGACTAAGTGAAATAAGTCAGGCAGAGAAGGACAGATACCATATGTTTTCACTCATAAGTGTAACAGGAGAAACTTAACAGACAGTCATGGGGGAGGGGGAGGGAGAAAATCACTGGGGAGAAGGAGGGAGGCAAACCATGAGAGACTCTTTAATACTGAGAAAAACTGAGGACTGATGGGGGAGAGGGAAAAAGAGAAGGGGGTAATGGGCATGGAGGAGGGCACTTGTGGGGAAGAGCACTGGGTATCATATGGAAAACAACTTGACAATAAACTATAAAAGAAAAAAAAACAAAAGTAAAAACAGGGAAAAGAGAAAATTAACAAAAAAAGCATATAATTCAAATAGACCAATAAAATTGATAAATTTCTAGCCTAACACACTAAGAAAAAAAAGAAGACATATAAATTATCAATATATTAATGAAAAATGGATTCTTTATCACTGGTTATTTTAAAGTTAATAAAGGAACACTTATGATGAGCTCAATTCCAACTAATTTGATAACTTAGATGAAGTGGATCAATTTCTTGAAGGGCAAATACCAAAACACACAAGGATAAACACATAAACTTAAAAAAACTCACCAAGAAAGATTACATTCTGAGTTGTAAAATATACCTTAACAAATTTAAAAGACTATAAATCAAACAATGTTCTCAGACCACATACCCAAACCATATAGTCAAAATATCTATTAAAGAAATTGCACATTAATTAATGACCTTCCAGAAAAGAAGGAAAGAAAAAAAGCAAGCAAGCAAGAGGAAGAAGAGAAGGGAAGGAGAGAGAAAGAGTGAAGAAAAAGAGAGAGGGGCACCTGGGTGGCTCAGTTAGCTGAGCATCGACTTTGCTCAGGTCATGATCGCCTGGTGTCTGAGTTCAAGCCCACATCAGGCTCACTGCTGTCAACCTGTCAGCAGAGAGTCTGCTTCAGATCCTCCATCCCCCTCTCCTTGTCCTCCCCTACTTATACTATCCCAAAAATAAATTAATCTTTAAAATAAGATGAGAGAGACAATGGGGGTGAAGAGGAAGAAGAGAGAGAAGGAAAGAGAGACACAGAAAGAACCACATAAAGAAAAACAGGGAGGGAGGAAGGGAGAAAGGAAGAGAGAGAGAGAGAGAGAGAGACAGAATGAAAGGGTTATAGATTGAAAAGGAAGAAATAAAACTGTTTTCTTTCCCAGATGATATAATTGACCAAAGATGCTACAAGAAAACCCCTGGAATCAATAAGCAAGTATAGCCAATGTGCAGTATATTTAAGATCAATGAACAAAAGTCCGTGTTTTCTCTATAAGCCAGCAATAAAAAAATAAAATAGAAAAAATTAAATACCATTTGTAGAACTCCCCAAATGAAATGTGTAGGCATAAAGCTAACAGAATATGTACAGAATGTGTATCTAGAAAACTGCAAATTACTGAAAAAATCAAAGATCTATATGGACCAATATACTATGTCCCTAGACTGGAGAATTCAATATTGCTAAGATAACAGCTCTTCTTAAGTGATTCATAAATTCAATGCAAACTCAATCAAAATGTCAGAAAATTCTTTTTATAAATAGCTGCAAACTGATTTAAACTTCACAGGGGAAGGAAAAAGATACTATATGTCCCATGCAATATTGAAAAACACAAAACTCAAAGGATCACAATACTGGAAAAATGATAGACATATGAATCAATAGAACTAGTTAGGAAGTTCAGAAACAGTTTTACATATACCTAAGCAACTGAATTTTTACAAAAGCAATTTGTTCGAGAAAGGTTAACGTTTCTTCAATAAATGAATATCCATATGCAAAAAGAGAGAGAGAGAGAAAAGAATTTCATCACTTACCTTACACTTTACACAAAAACTGACTTAACATGGATCAAAGGGGCACCTGGGTGGCTCAGTCGGTCACTTAACCCACTCCGGCTTAGGTCATGATCTCGCAGTTCATGGGTTCGAGACCTGCATCAGGCTCTGTGCTGACAGCTAGCTCAGAGCCTGGAGCCTGCTTCAGAATCTGTATCTCCCCCTTTCTCTAACCCTCCTCTGCTCACGGTGTCTCTCTCTCTCTCAATAATAAATTTTTTTAATTTAAAAAAATAAATAAAATGTATCAGAGACTTAAATGTAAAACTCAAAACAATGAAATCTCTAAAAGAAAATCTCTGCGACATTGGGTTTGCTGATGAATTTTATAGATAATACCTAAAGAATTACACATTAAAGAAAAGAAATTGAAAATTTTGACTTTTTGGAATTAAAAACTTAAGCTCTGTGAAAGAATGAAAAGACAAGGACTAGACTGGAGAAAATAATTGGAGATCAGATAGCTGATAAAGAATTTAGATGCAAAGTATACAGAGAACACTTAAACTTAACAGTAAAAAATATTCAATCTAGTTTTAAAATGATCCGAACAGACAACTTGCCAAAGAAGATATACAGATAATAAATGAGCATGTAAAGTATGATCTACATCATTTGTCATTTAGAAATACAAATTAAAACAAGATACCATGACATTACAATGACTAAAATCCAAAAAACCCCTCACAATATTAATTTATGATCAGAAATCAGAATCATAGAAGCTGTCATTCATTATTTTTTGAGAATGCAAAATAATATAGCTACTCAAGTTTTTGCAGTTTCTTACAAAAGCAAACATAATTTTATCATAAGACCCAGTAATCATGCTGCTATGAATTTACCCAACTGATTTGAAAGCTTATGTCCACAAAAACCTGCATGCAAATAATTTTAGCAACTTTATTCAAAACCACTGAAGTCCATAGAATCTTCACAATTCTTCCATGACTCCAGAACTATTGTAAAAATAAAGCCTTGTTAAAAAGTAATGTCAGTCAATATTCTGAAGCTAAATCAAGAATAAACTTGAGGAAGAAAGATACATTACTTGCATTTAATGTATTTGTGAGAGCACTGAGGAAATAAAAAGTGATTTACTTAAAGTGCCATCAAACCTGACCAGCCTCAACTGACAGAATAGCTTAATCTATTTCATTGTATTATCAACTTTCATTTCAGGAAACTTCCACATTATGAAGAGTAAGCCTCCAATTTGAGTGTCCTAAAGTCTTCTGATATTCTGTGGCCACCTTTTCTGAAATCCACACAAAATAGTTGCATGCTCATTTCCTGAGCCAAGAGAAGTCCAGACCTGCTCCTCTCCCAGGGACTCCAGAAGAGGACTCCTCTGACTCAGCTCCTGCTGCAGCCTCAGCTGAACTGCCGCCCACTCTCTCCACCAGTCTCCCTCCCCCAGCCTCCATCATTGTTGTGTTCCCACTCGGCTCCAAGTTGGACACAGCTCCTCTTACTCCATTTAAGCCTAGGCAGTACTAACATCGTTTTTCGTTCTACCATTTAGCAGAAACAAAACAATTTCAATTTCAGTGTGCCTGGTAGTTATCATCTGTCCCCTGCTGTGGATTTCTTAGAAACCAACATCTTCTTCTCAGGTCATAATAATTAGGTCACAAGATTTCTCCCTTACATTTCTGCTCCATCTTGCACCCTTCATTGCAGGTTTAATCATAAAAATCTCAAATTTTTACTCTTTATTATTCAGAGGAACTTAGTTATCCTTTTGTTTTGGCCCTATTTCAGAATATGCTAAAAGAGGAATTTGTTCATTTTTACGTTCAAATACATTCATCAAGGTTGTTTTCAAAATTAAGACTCTTCTATTCTGATATGAACCATGCCACTGCAGTAGTTTATTTTAAAAGATCAGAAAACTAGAAATATAAACATTATAATTATAAAAGCAGCCCACCTATCTTTAAAATACAACACCCAAGTTACCAACACTAACAGCTAGCAACTGTTTATACTAAATTTCAACCCATGCACTTAAAGTTTTTGTCTCTGCCTTATGCCAACTGCTTGGATTTGGACCTCAAAATTAACTTTGCCTAATTTAAGCAAAAAAAAAAATTATTGAAAACATAGTGGGGTCACTTTAAACATGAAGGAATACGATCAGTGAATCCTTAGAAACCAGGCAAGTTCTTGGGCAAAAGCTAGGTGGATTTAGGGATCTTTATTCAGGGGCACTGCTATGAGGTACAAAGACCTGCACCTCCAATTTTATGTCTGAGCAGAAGTCAACCTTTCATTGAGAAGATTTCATTGATCCAGCTTGGGTCAGTAATGCCAAACTCTGGGATTTTCAATCCTCATCACAGACTATGGGGATGAAAGGAAGAGGTTAGAAGCATTGACATGGCCACAAGGGAAATCTCTGACAGTGAGGGGTACATGCCAGTTTGGGTCTGTTCACCTCACTGAAATCATTGTGATGACAGGAACATCAATATTTTCACATATTGTAAGATTATATGTGAAATCCATTCTGCTGGTATCAAGGAAAAATAAATTTTACTGCAACAAAATGTTCATTTAACAAAAAAAATGCAATCATTTGAAATAATCTTTAAAAACTCCAAATTGATCTGAAGGTAAAAGAGATAAAGGACACATTGGAAGCAAAGTCAAACTAAATATCCTGATAGGTATTTTCACATAAATTATATATTAGTTTAGGAAAGGAAAACAGAACTTGTAAAGTTGGCAAATCACAGGAGAAAAATAAGACAAAGTGAAAGACTGTGACACTTAATTGCAGATTTCAGTTAAAATGAAGATGGAAAATTTTAGATTAGTATATTTAAATTCACACAATGTTATATATTAAATATATTTCAATAAAAATGTAAAAAAATCCCGCTAAGATTCATCCAACTTCAATATAAGATATTCTTAAACTTTAACCTTTCTGAATCAGTCTTGAAAAAGAAAAACAAAACTGAATTATTACAATCCCAGATTTCAAGATATACTACAAAGTTGTAATAATCAAAACAGTATAGTATTGCCACAAAAAAATAGACTCACAGATCAATAGAGAAGGGTATGGAGCTCCCACATAAATCCATGATTATATGATCAATTAATTTACAATAAAGGAGGTAAGAATATTCAATGGGAAAAAGTTTTTTCAATAAATGGTGCTGAGAAAACTAGACAGCTTCATGCAAAAGAATGAAAGTCGGTTGCTTTCCTATACCATACATAAAAATGAACTCAAAATGAATTAAAACCCTAACTGTGAAATCTGAAATCATAAACCTCCTAGAACAAAACAGGTAGTAATCTTTAACATCAGCCTTAGCAACATTTTTCTAGATATGTCTCCTTGGGTAAGGGAAACAAAAACAAAGATAAATTATTAGGACTCTACCAAAATAAAAAGCTTTTGCACAGCAAAGGAAACCATCAAAAAAGAACAAAGAAAAACAAAAGGCAACCTACTGAATGTGGAAGATACTTGGAAATGATACATCTAACAAGGAGTAAATATTCAATATATAAATAAGTCATACAACTCAACACTAAAAAAACAAAGGAACAAAAAAACAAAACAAAACAAAACAAAAAACAACAAATAACTCTGGTTAAAAAATGGGCAGAAAAGTTGAATAAACATTTGTCCAAAGCTGACATACAAATGGCCAACAAACACATGAAAAGATGCTCAACATAATTAATCATCAGGGAAATGCAAATCAAAACCACAGTGAGATATCACCTTACACCTAGAATGGCTAGAATCAAAAAGACAAGAAATAACAGTATAGGTGAGAAGTTGAAGAAAAGGGAACTCTTGGGCACTTTTAGTGGGAATCTAAATTGGTGTAACTACTATGGAAAATATTATGGAGTTTCCTCAAAAATTAAAAACAGAAATATCACATGATCCAGAAATTCTACTACTGTCTATTTATCTGAAGAAAATAAAAACACTAATCCATAAAGATATATGCACTCCTATGTTTCTAGCACCATAATTTACATTAGCAACAGAAATGTCCACTGACTGGTGAGTGGATAGAGAAGATGTGGTATATATATGCAATGGAATATGACTCAGCCATAAAAATAATGAGATATTGTCATTTTCATCTGCAGGACAACATAGATGGACCTAGAGAGTGTTATGCTAAGGGAAATAAGACAGAGAAAGACAAATACTATATGATTTTACTTATATATAGAGTCTAGAAAACAAAACAAATAAATAAACCAAAAAAACTCGTACTTCAAATATAGAGAACAAACTGATAATTGCCAGAAAAAAGGAGGGTAAGAAGTTGAGTGAAACAGGTAAAAGAGATGAACAAATTAAAATTTCCAGTTATAAAATAGTAAGTCATAGAGAGTACTTCATAGGGCATAAAAGTACATCATAGGGCATAAAGCCAGTTATATTATAATAATGTGGTATGCCGACAAATGATGATTATACTTAGTGTGGTGAGCACTGATTATGTATGGAATAGTTGAATCGGTGTTGTACACAAAAAAATTTACCTTTCCATTATCAAATATTTAAAGATGACTATGTCTAATTACAAAATTTGTATTTATAGGCATGTTCCCTGATTTTATTGAAAGATATCTTTGAATAACAATATAAAAACTAGTAAATCTATTTTCCATTGATATATAATGGGTTTTGTATAACAAATTGAGTTCTACAATAAACCATATGTATGTCAGAATAATATATATGATTATGTATAATTATACCTATATTATACATATATATATTTATTATACCTAATGTATTAATTAGGTATAATTATACATATGTATAATTTTTTAATTTATAATTTTTAAAATAGCAATTCCAATTTAAAGAATATAGTATAGGAACTGAGGTAATTTCAGGTATGCCTTCTAGTTTCATGTTTATATGGAAACTTTGATTTGAAAGTTAAAATATTTATTTAAAATTTCAGAATTTGACAATTTATATGGATATTTAAAAATTTTTAATGTTTATTTATTTTTGAGAGAGAGGGAGAGAGAGAGAGAGCATGAGCACAAGTGGGAAAGGGGAAGAAAGACAGAGAGAGAATTCCCAAGCAGGCCCCAGTACAGTACCCAACAGGGATTCACTTCCAGGAACCGTGAGATTATGATATAAGCCAAAATCAAAAGTTGGACACTCAACCAATTGACCCAACCAGGCTTAGAATATGTATAGATGGATATCTTTAATCATACTTTATTCATACATACATATATGGATACTTTTAATCATACTTTATTCATACTGAAGTAACTATATCTTATCTAAATTATATAAAAATACATTAGGGTTTCTATAATGACACAATTAAGGACAAAATTATATTAGAATTTCCTTGTATAGAGAGGGTTTAATTCTTATTCCTTGTTTTATTTTCTTACATAAACATTAATATATGTGAATAATCAGTGCTATGATAGCAGTTAAGGAAAATATTTGTGTATTCATATTTTGTATATTTTATATTATTCATACTTTGTTTATTAGCACCAGAAAAGAGGAATAGTCAACTTTTTAAAATAATTAAAAATAAAATGAAGTCAAATTGACAGAAGTAAATTATTATTTTATGATTGTAACAAATAACTTTAGAAATAAAAAATTTTTTTAAATGTCAACTATAAACTTTAAAGTGTATCTTTGTAAGAAAAGTCCTGGCTTAAGAAATACCAGAATTAAAAAAGCATCATCAAATGCATTAAAAATCAAAGAATGTTAGAAGAATGTGGGTATGTGGAGTGGTGGCATGTACACGAATTTCTTAGATATTAAGCTAACTTTTATTCACATTTTTAAAAAGCCAAACCCCTTAAATTATGTATATTGGAAAATTAGGCCTTTTTCTAAACACACACACACACAGAATTAGAATTTTAAAATTTCATTTGTCTGGAAATCTTTTTTTTAATTTAAAATTACATTTTCTTTGCATGCTTAACTATTTTCTGGTCCACAGTGTACTAGGATCTATGAGGGAAGTAAAAAGAATAAAATGTATTACTTTATTGAATAATTTCCCCATCTTAAACTAACATCCTTAAGGGGAGAAAACTCTCGGTGTCTTCATTGCTGTATCCTTCATGTTTATCAGAATGATGAACATAAAGGAGGTATTTGATGTATGCTTAAAAAGTAAGTAAATGAGAGGCTGTTGAGAGACTCAGTCATTTGAGTGTCTGATTCTTGATTTTAGCTCAGGTCATGACCCAGGGTCATGGGATTGAGCCCCACGTTGGGGTCCATCCTAGGTGTGGAGCATGCTTGAAATTCTCTTTCTCCCTTTTCCTCTGCACCTTCCCCCACTGATGTGTGTGTGTGTGTGTGTCCATGTGTGCATGCATACGTGCATACATATGCTCAATATAAAGTAAATAAATGAATGTGTGAATAAATGAATGAATCCAGTTAGCAATATATGACTCAAGTTGAAGAACATATACATATACACATATACACACACACACATATATGTATATATATATATATATATATATATATATATATACAGAGATTGTGTGTGTTGAGATAAGTATTGTTTGTAGTGTTAATTCTTATAAATTATGCAAATTTATATTGAGAAATAGAGACCTAGTTTTTAGCCAGAATAACATGTTTAAATCCTGATGAGTCAGGATTTAATCACCTTAATGATTATAAATGAGAATAAATCAAAGCACACTTGAAGGGGATTTATAATTCTGGCCAAAATGACATAATAGGTTGAAATATTCTTACCTGAAAAATAAAAATATAGGTAAGATATAAGACAAAACAGTTTTCAAGACAATGATCATCAGGCAATAAAGGAAAGTGATCCTTGGAGACAGGAAATAAATGATACATACGACTCCAATAATTGTTCCTAACTTACTGCCTAGAGGGCATTTCGAATCCTGTAAGAATGTGGGTGAAGTTGAGGGCAGAGAACTGAGTCTGAGGACACTAACATAGTAAGGGTTCACAGGTACACTACTAGAGAAAGTACACAGAGATAGAAATTCAGAGATCTGAAGAAGGTCCCTGTCTAGAATTCAGCTGAGTACAGACCAGTAGTTATGTGGAAGGAGATTATTTGAATCCAGAGAATAAACCATTCTGAAAGAATGAGTGGTAGTAGTGTCCAGTGCTCACATACAGCTAGGGATATTGTTTATTTCTAACAGAGAGAAATGTAAATTTCTAGTATTCACAAGTATTTGGGAAGAGAACACTTTCCTCAGTCATACACAGTAATTATCCTCGCACTGATTGCTACTCCTGTGCTACCAAAAAAAAAAAAAAATTAAGACTTGCATCTGAAAGTCTCAAACTGTTTCCAAGCAACTTAATTGTATCTCAGAATGAAGTTCAATAATATTTATAGGAATGTAAACTATCTGAAAACAACAAGTTAAATTCACAAAGTCTAATATCCAGTAAAAAATTAATAAGCTTGCCAAAAAGGCATGGAAAATGCAACCCATAATGAGGGGAAAAAATCAATAGAAAACAAGTCAGAACAGATATAAGAATTACCAAAGATATCAAAACATTTTTGTAAACTATATTCTATATGTTCCAAAGTTCAGTTAGGACATAGAAGATAAAATAGTCAAGTAAATTTATAGAGAGGGAAATAGAATGCATAAGATGAAACATGGACTGAATAAAATCAGTAACAATAGATTTTACATTAAAAAGATGAATAAACTTGATAGCATAACACTTAATACTATTCAAAATACAACATAGAGCAAAAAGAGAACTATAAACAGTGGGCAGAGAGAAATCAGTGGAGTGAGAGAAACTCCAAGTGGGCCTAATATACATATAGTTGGAATCACCAAGGAGAGAGGAAAAAATGATACAAAGAACAATTTTTCGTAGAAATATGGGTTGAAAATCTTTCAAATTAGAGTATAATTATTACAAATTCACAGATCCAAGACTCAACAAACTCTAAAGGAAGATACAGAGGAAACTACATTAAGATACAACTAAATCAAATTGCTCAAAACTAGCATGAAAAAGCTCTTAAAAGCAGAGAGAGACAAAATCCGTGTTGTATACAAAATAACAAAGATAAGGATGACAGATATTTCTTATTGGAAACAATGTGAGCATAACATGTTTAATATACGGAAAGAAAAGTGCTCAACCTAGAATTCTACATCTAGTTAAATAATCTTTCCAAAACAACATGACAACGATAAAAAGAAAGAGTTTTGCACACATAAAAATCTGAAAATATTCATTGCCAGCAGACCCACTTCAAAAAATACCAAAGGAAATCCTTAGGTTACAAAGAAAATTACCCCAGATATAAACGTGGATCTTCACAAAGGCCAGAAGGGACTGGAAATAGTAACTGCATTGGTAACTGTATAACACTTTTCTTACCATATAAATCTCTCTAAAATATGATTTAGTATTTATCCAAACAATAACAATGTATTTTGTGTTTAGTAACATGTAAAAATAAAATATATCATCACCTAGTACAAAATTTAAGAGAAGACTGATGTATACTATTGAAGATGTCTTATGCTGAACTTTTGATGAGTGAGAACTTACTTCTCTTATGTAGTGTTTATGATGACCATTTTTATGATGTAACAGAAGTACCTTCCAATAATAGCTCTGTACAAAAGTAAGATGTAATTAATGGACAATATATGTTTCAAATTTTGTTCAGAGAAACAAGTAAACCCCTGAATCTAGAATGGAAATGATACACATCTTGAAACAGGTAGGACTTTGACTTACCCCTGATGAAAGTTTATGAATTTAGGTGAAATAAAAGGAAATGGAAATACATGCTCAGAATACCAAGAATAAAAATTGGTACTATTTATTAATATATACTATATGCCAGCCACTGGCACCACTTTTAAGGTTCACTTTTCAATCATCAAGCAATAGTTTAATGTAAATATAATTATCCAACTCTTATAGATAATAAAACTTGTTTACAAAGATTAGAACTTATTCAAGGCTAGTTAGTAAAGAGCTGAGCTAAGACTACGCTGGATGTGTCTAATAGAAGCCCTGTGCTCTTATGCTCTCACAGTGATGGTCTTCAGATGATGAATAGATTTGGAGTTGACATGTGTACAGCACATTTGAAAAGCTGTTACTAAACTAGCCTGAGAAGAGGAAAGTGTTGTGAGCAGTGAGAAGAAAGCAAACAAGGCAGGGGGAGGCTCAGTTGGCTGAGGGTCAGACTCTTGGTTTTGGCTCATGAACTCATGGTTCATGGGTTTGAGCCGCATGTCTGGCTTTGTGCTGACAGTGCAGAGCCTGCTTCAGGTTCTCTTGTCTCCTTCTCTCTCTGCCCCTACAACATTCATTCTGTCTCTGTCTCTCTCAAAATAAAGTTAAGAAACCAACAAGGCAAAGGCGTTAAAAAAAAAAAAACAGAATAGACTTAACAAAGAGGTGGGAAGAGAATTAGGATACTTGTATTTCACTAAATCTGTGAGAGAGGAAAGCATCAATAAGGACGGTGTGATCAGAGTCAAGATTTCGGTAGATGTCAAGGAGGAAGGAGAATAGAAATATTCTCTTTCATCTATTAACAGAAAACCAACAGTGTCCTTAGTCACTAAGACTAGTCCTTCATTCTTAGGTATGATTTCTGAAGCTCCTAAGAACACAGAAGAAAAGGAGGAGAAAAAGTGGTATAGAATTGGATGCAGGTACTGTAAATCTCCATTAAAATGTTCGAAAAGGGACAGAAGTTGAATGAATACCCAGAATACAGATACAAAATATTCAAATACATTCAATTTTGCTCCTTATTTTAAGAAGAGCCAATGTTTGCATGTTCATAGATGGGAAGAATCACTAATGAAATTAAGATTGAATAAGCAGGGACAAAGTAGAATGGTTGAGAGATGAGGACTACAAAAAAGTGAAAGGAAATGGGTTCATGATCAGTGGTAGAAGTTTCAGTTGTTTTATTTTATTTTATTTTAGAGCATACACATGAGTGGGGGAGGGGCAGAGAGAGAGAGAGACAGAGAAAGAGAGGGAGAGAGAATTCCAAGCAGGCTCACACTACAGTGCAGGGTCCTGCACAGGGCCTGATCTCACGAAAAATGAGATCATGACCTGAGTCAAAATTAAGATTCATCTTGACCAACTGAGTCACCCAGGTGCCTTGGAAGTTTTAGTTTCTAAAATCATAATTATGGTTCTGCCTAAAAGGAAAAGTAACAAGTTCTTTAAACTACCTTTATATTGCAAAAGCGTGATGAGTGACTGAGCAGACAGCGATGCTGTACACAGTGAACAAAAAGGCATGGCCCTTGTTCTCAGACCTCACAATATGTAGCTGTAATTGTTAAGGGAGTTTATTCACAGTACACTTAGAAAGACTATACTTTCAGGGATCATTTCTATAGTTCGTCACAGTACACTTAGATATGCAAAGAAATCTGTCTTTTTAAATTCCCTATAACTAAAATTATCCCTATTGTTAGCTCCCAACCCTCTGACAAGGAGCAGTGATGTTTTGGAGTTCAGAGAGGCTGGATGAATTCTGATCTGGTTCTCTCAGCCAAACTCAGCCACATGGATTATCTCTCCAGGAAGTTGGTATCTGTCTCCATGACTCTGTTAAATGTACATCGTTTTAAAAGTACTCCCAATTCCACCTTTCCTTTTTAAGATGTCATCTGAGTATATGGGGGGATAGTGAATATGCAGAGGGTATAACTAAATGAAATTTAAGGGTGCAAGCTACTGAGATCTATTCAACATTCTTGGGGCCATTGCTAGTCTTTGTAGAGATGTGATAGATGTTCTTAGAGGTGAAACAGATATGATGATCTATATTCTTAATTTATATTATGCTCCTCTTAAATCATCCATACCCTTTTATTGACTGATTCTACTGATATTCCTGTTTTCCCTGATTTCTCTTTAGCACCTTGTCTAGGAAGCCCATCTTCAGTCCTCCTTTCTAGGGGCAATTAATCCCCTACAACATCTGCTTCTGACATTCTCAATAGCCAGCAGACAAGGTTAATAGCCACATTACCTGCCCAATTTACACATCCCACACCCACATCTCCCCTTCCACACACACCAGGAACATAATGGAACAAA
>NC_043704.1:116545775-116567559 GCF_006229205.1 Suricata suricatta
GAGGAGGAGGAGGAGGAGGGGGAGGGGGAGATTAGGAGGGCTAAATAAACCCTATCTTCTTCCTAAACAATCTAATCTTCTTTAGTACAACCACATGAAAAGGATACTTGTTAAAAGCCCCAAATAGAAAGTGAAATAAAAGACCTTTTGTCCTTGAGAAATTGAAAATTCTTCTAACAGGACTTTCTTCTCTGGATCTAGAAGTAGTCCGAAAATGCGGGTCAATACATATTTATTCCTATAGGTCATCTTCATGGATATTGAGGGCTTTTCTTCCTGTTCTTATAGTTCTAAGACATGATGTTTAAAAAAAATAGCTAAAATAAAGTCTACTGACTTACCTCTAGACATATTAGAAGACAAGAAGGAAATTTTCTAATTTTTGTCTCTCTTGACTACATGGGCATTTTATCACTCTTTTCTAGTTAAAGCAATCAAAAACATAAGATCTGAGACTCAAAGATGACCAACATCTAGCTGGTCTGTTCCTGGTAGTTCCTACCTTCTTCCTTCCCCAGGGCAATAAATCTCACTGCTCTGACTTCAAAATGGGGAATTACAAATGAAAATAAAAAGGATATTAAGAAAATGATATTTCCAAAATATCATATGCTTTTTATTTGCAGCCACCTTATCTGTAAAATTGAATTAATAATAGTGCTTACCTTAAGATACATTCAGATTAGCTAACATCATACCTGGCAGTTAATAGTAATAGTAAACAACGTAGAAAAGGAGGCTATTTGCTGAAACCTAGTGGAAATAAAAGAACTACTTGATAAAAGTAGAAATTATAGGATTGTTTTGGGGAAAATAATGAAGAATGAAAGAACCATGAAAATTTGGCTGTTGCATAACCAGAGGAATGTGCTGAAATGTGACATAATGACACAGCATAGATCAAGTCTTTGTGTCTCCTCCATATACTGTACACGTGAAAAAGTACAAAGAAATAATTTGGTGATTGTTGCCTACATTTTGGAAATAGATCACGATCACTTGGGAAATTCAAGTAGGATCGGGGGAGTGCTGTAGGGTGCTCTTGGAAAGGAACATGTAACTAACTGATTCTGGAACAGGAAAGAGAACAAGTGAAGCCAGAGAAATTCCATGTCATATTTTAATACAGTCCATTTTTGGATTTGGGGACACTGAGAACAACTGTTCTATGTCACTAATTTAATTATATTTATGAATTGTGGTGAGAATTGGGAACAAAAATGATCCAAGTCTCAAAATTCCCTGCAGGGTGCCAGAATGGAATCAGAACTGGAGGACGATGCAGCAAATCTGTGCTGTTAGCACTTTCCAGATGAGAACATGGATCAGAAGTTTCCCATGTACCCTATGAACCCTTTTAGCGATTGTTGTCATTGATCACATATCAAGAAGGTGTTGTGTGTACATAAGCATATTTACAGAATAAACAGCCTTCAGAAATCAGCCCTTTCTCATGCTCTATTTTCAAAATATGTTCATAATTGTAAGGCAGTTCCTTTTCTTTGTTCATTTCGTATATCACATAGATGTCAGGAAGCCAGCCACTCACTCTTTATGTTCCTGTCTAGATGCTTAGTTCGTCAATGTGTCCCTGAAGGTCTTATCTACTCTTAGAACTATGACCAGTGAAGAAGAGCTAGGCTGGAAAGGCCCTTAGAAAGATATTCTCTCATTCCAGAACCACACGCTACTAAAGAAAAGAGGCTGTATCAGGCAGCACACAATGCTTATAAAAGGCAACATCGTTGAGGTGCCTGGGTGACTCGGGGGGTTAAGCGTCAGACTCTTGACTTCCACACAGGTCATGATCCCAGGGTCATGGGATCGAGCCCCCTTCAGGCTCTGCGCTGAGCACGGAGCCTGCTTAAGAGCCTCTCTTTCTCGCTCTCGTCCTCTCTCTAAGAAAATAAAAGCAACGTGGCCTAACCATTCTAAGAGGCATTTTGCTTACTTAACACTATAAAATTAAAAGTTTTCATCACAAATTTCTAATTAAGCATTGGAGTCCATTGGAAGAAACAGCCACACCAAGCCTCACTCTGCAAACATTTGAGGTTAAAATCTGAGATTCCTACCAAGCACTACATTTAATGAAGTCTAAATTCTGTTTACTAAACTATAAAATATATCATCAAAAAGATGCTCCATAGTAAGTCGTTCACAAAGAGAATAAACTCTATTTTAGTTACTACAGAAAATATTGTTTCAGTAATTCTGTGTTACAAAAACACCTTATCTTCCAAATCTGCAACTTCAGAAAATGAAAGACATACTCATACAATAGAAACTGGTAATGTCTGCTCTTCCTGTAATTAATCTGAACTGAAAGCAACTTTCCAATGTATTCATTTTAAAAAGCTAGTGTATCAAGATTGCCAAAGGAGATTCATTCTGTGTTTTCAAGTGCTCAAAGATAATTCCTCAGGGTATGCGGCCAGCCGATAATTGTTAAACATGTGAAATTCCCACCTTTCCCCCTTGTCCTTGGCATTGAATAAAGGGTCAAATCTGTAGCCCTGATATGTAGATCACAATAACATGTACACTTGAATGTATTTCAGAACTTCAACCTGAGTAATGAAAATGTTTAGAATAGTATTCTCTGATGTATTCATAATTATGACTCGTGAATAAAGGACAGAGCAACCAGTGTGCTACACTTGAGAAACGTAGTGGGTAGGAAGAGGCACTGATGGTAATAATGTCAGAAACATGGTTCTTTCTACTCCAGAAGCAAGGAAACCAAAACACAGAGATATAGGCTTGAAGTGGAAGAAGACTGCAGTTTCTTTGTTTATCTGAGAAAAGGCACATCTAAAAGGTAGAAGGAAAGATGGGTGGAAACTGGAAAGAATTTAATCTGTAATGTTAAGCCAATCAGTATGCAAAAAATCAGGCATGTTGGAAAAACTGTAGTCACATATTTAGTTTAGCAGAGAAGAGAAATTATGTGCAATTCATTTTAATATAAGACTGTGATATACAGATGCTAAAATTTTGAGTCTCCCTTCAGTTTAAAGATAAGATCTAGGGGTGCCTGGGTGGCTCAGCTGAATTAAGCAGCTGATTCTTGGTTTCAGCTCAGGTCATGATCTCTTACTCTCACACTTTGTGAGATCAAGTCCACACCAGGCTCCTTGCTGAAGTGTAGAGCCTGCTTGGGACTCTCTCTCTTTCTTCTCCCCCCCCCCCCCCCCCCCCGCCACTGCTGCTCACACTCACACTCGCTCTCTCTCTCTTTCTCTCTCTCTCTCAAAAAAAAAGATAACATCTAAACATTTTTTAAGATGGAATATTTTTCATCACATTTTTCATATTGTGATACTGCCTACATACCTCACCCCACCTTCTCCCACTCTCCCCTCACACATCACCCTCCACCACTCCTAATAGCATGCAGATCCCTAAATGAGTCACATTCTCTAATACAGAAGTCCTGCCTTTTGAATATGGCCACCTCCTCTCCTTGGGATGTTCTCATTCCTTCTCCCTCTCACCTCCCCCAGCCTCAATTGGCTTGCCTGGACGACTCGTTCCTTTAAGTTCAGTGTTCAAGCACCAGTTTTAACATTGCATCTTCCTAAAGATAGTCATTCATTTGTCTCTTACTCTCGGGTTCCTGCTGCATACCATGTATAATCTTTTAGAGACATTGTCTCTTTCAATTTGTATAACTGCCAGCACACTTGCAACTTTGACTATAACAACTTGAGATTAGAGAGTTTTCTTTTTCCATCTTAAAATACAGTTGCCAAATCAATGAATGATGTGTTCTGAGTAGGAAAAAGTTTAATGAACAGTATTGCAGAGCAGAAATGCTCTTACAAGACTCCTCATACAAGTGGTTTTCAAAAGAATTCAAAACATCAAAAATGGGTGTAGGAAATATGCTCTAGTTTTATAGGGGAGGGGGGGCAAACTTTCCTGGCCATGAGACAGGTTGCCCTTGTCACTTACACAGTGACTGAGACATATATGTGGGTGGCTAAACACTGTAGCATATTCTTCCCATTTACTATATACGTATATCCCTATTTCCCTGCTGGAGGCACTGAGATTTAATGGCTAATTATGGAACTAAGAAAGTCTTGGATGCAATTGCACTTAACGAGACACAAAATTTTAGTCCACATCCCAAGTAATAGATGCTTAGCATGATATGAATATTTATAAACCAGTTATTAGATAAATATGCTAACTTAAACACCACGTATATAGAGATAATATTTTAATGTTTATACTGTGTTCAAGTAGGAAAAAGAAAAACCTGGTAAGTTTGGCTGCAGGGATATTAATTTTTTTAAGACTTCCAGAAGAAAATAAGAAAGCAAATTCAAAATGGGAAAACAAAATTTACTTGCATGTAAACTATGAGGAGTCAACAATTTCAGGGTTTTTTTCCATCCTATCAGTCAGTAATTTAGACCCTTGATGCTGAAATGTAGTCTGAAGACCAGAAGAATTATCATCACATGGAAGCTCATTAAAACACAGACTTACAAGATGCACCTCAGATGTACTGATTCAGAATCTGCATTTTAAGAAGATCCCTAACTTAGTCCTTCACACATTAAAGTTCCAAAGTATGGTCTAGATAGTCATTCTTCATACCTGCTAGACTTTGCCTTCACCTTAAAGAGTGTTTTCGTCATCTGAGCATTTTTTTCCCTTTTGAAAATGAATCCAAAACCATTAGATTCTGCTGCTCAGACCTGTCTCTTTCCTTAAATATATATGTTCGTCTATGAACATGCCTAGAAAAAAAACAATTACACACATACATAAGCTTTTATGTTAAACATAGAAGTTTATTTTATTTGATGTTTTTTTTTTCCCCAGATGCTGCAAAGAGAGTTTCTCAAGGCAGGGTTTCTGCCCACAGTTTCACAGATAGTAGACAGAGAACACTAATGGGAAGAAAAAGACGAATATAGCTTATTTCAGCATCCTAACACTCTCCTTAAATCAGAAATCCACCTTCTTTCTTCTGTCACTGGGTACTGTCTCCATCAGGGGATCCCTGCAGTGACATTAGGAGGAAGATGCAGGGACACATTACTGAGCTGTCACGTGGAGGGCAGCTCCTCCCGCTCCAGGAGAGGAACTGAGTGTGTGGCTGGGTTTAATCAGTTGACACCAGATGTGCTCAGCTGTTTCACTCTCCACTCTACCCCAACTAATCAATTAACCTTGCTCAAAATCAAACCAACACTCAAAACATTCAACAAAGTGCTTACATTTTTATGCTTAAGGCTGCTAATTTAGCCTTAGTTCTGGATGCTCAAAGGCAAGTCCCATTCCACAAAATAGGTTCAGAGAGATTTCTTAACATTTTTCCTGGTACAGTCATGGTCCCCTGAGAGATTCCCCTTAATTTCTTCCTATCTCAGTGTGCATCTATATAAAATGAAGAAATATCCCCCTCTCTGATGATCAGAGGAAAAAAAAATGTTTTGAAGTCCTTTGAGAAGTTCCAAATGTTACGCTAATGGAAGATGTTAAAAATGTATCTTAAAGGCAATGCAAGGGAAATTAAGAGGAAAGCCAGTTAATTACAAATTCATTGTTTGCCAATACTAAATGTCAAGCCAAGAAAAAAAAAATGAACCAAACATGCACAATTTATTATGTCTCCTCTTTGCACTCATTTGTAAAGAGACTGTTTTATTGACTATAGCAAACTCTAAAATAGAATCAAAAGAGTTTAACCCCTGGAAAAGGGAGACAAACTAACAGATAAAGCAGTTTTTATTAGTAAAAAATCATGGTGGCAATGTCCATGGTGATGATGAAGTTTAGAGTTTTGGGTGGGCTTAAGAGTTTGTAAGAACAGGAGCACCTGGATGGCTCAGTCTGTTAAGCATCTCACTCTTGATTTTGGCTCAGGCCATGATCTCATGGCCTATGAGATCAAATGCCATGCCAGGCTCTGAGCTGACAGCAAGGAGCCTGCTTTGGATTCTCTCTCTCTTCCTCTCTCTCTGCCTCTCTCCTGAGCACTCTCTCTCTCTCTCATCTCAAAATAAATAAATGAAATGTAAAAAGTTAAAAAAATAGTTTTAAAGAACATCTTTCAAAGGTAAGTCAAATTATTCAATTGTATTTTCAAAGTAGAATGAACTGTAAAAGTCATTCAAATACAGTTTGGCCTTTGTCCTTCCTGGCACTTTTGTTTTTGTATTTTTTTTAATATAAAATGGAAAAAAGAAACAAAGTCAGGAAACAAGCACCAGCTAGAAACAAGACCACAGGTCATTACATGTATTGATGGTATATTTATAATTTCTCCATTTTATTATAATTTAAAACTAGAGGAAATGGAATAAACAACTGCGTGTTGTTTTGTGTATATGCACAACACACATACACCATTCTAGGAAAAACTCAACAGTGTTGATATACTACTTAGAGGAAAAGTAAATGACTCACATAGTATAGAAGCATTTCAAGGTAATTTTATTGTGTAGATGTTGCTTATTATGAGAGGTCTCACTGTTCAATTATATTTTTTTTTTAGAAAAATTTTTAATGTTCATTTATTCTTCAGAGAGAGAGAGAGAGACAGAGCACCAGCAGGGTAGGGACAGAGAGAGAGGGAGGCACAGAATCCGAAGCAGGCTCCAGGCTCTGAGCTGTCAGCACAAAGCCTGACATGGGACTTGAACTCACAAACCCTAAGATCATCACCTGAGCTGAAGCTGGACATTTAACCAACTGAGCAACCCAAGCACCCCAATATTTTTTTCGTCCTAGTTTGCACTACATTGAAGAACACAGAAAACAGAAATGTAGACATCAACGTATCACGATCATCACTGATAGAACCTAGGTTGTAGGATGTGGCTGAGGGGTGTGTCTAATGAGCACCTAGGCCTCTTGGCCATTCTTTTCCACTGAGTCTAGACTTTGGACAGTTCACCTGAGCACGTCCTCAATGCGTAAAGCACATTAGTAGAATAGCTCCATCCAGTAAAAATTGGAGATCATTCACTTCCCCTTATAGGGTGGCATGGTAAGAACAGAGGACTCGCGGTATTATTTTGGGGGAAGCCATCCACAAGAGGAGTGGGAGGAATTAATCTAAACAACAACTGCACTTCACACACACCCCAACACATATTAACATACATACCTACTGTAGAAAACTATGTTAAGTGATATTGAACTTATTTTTAGAATGCCTATGAAAAGGAGGCCGGGGTAAAAAATGTAATTTCTTACATTTATGTATCGTTCATGGTAGAACTGACAAAAAAAAAGTTTCACATATGATTTGATTAGATACATCTCAAATCTTGTAGGATTGTAACAGGGAAGGTATACTTTCCACCCTTCAGCAACTATGCCACAATGTCATTTTTAAAGAGAATGTGGGGCTGGTTAATACACGAGATATGCAGAATAGCATTTCAGAAAGATCCTGTAAATGGTATTTATAAACGACGAGCAAATCCTAGATCAGATTTGCGTGTCTTATGTTTGTCGCATGAATTATTGTCTCTAATTCCATGAAATATACATCAGAGGGAATATCGTTCATATGTTGTCTTGAGGATTGACTTCTATTTTTTCAGGAACTAAGGTTTTTGTGCCACCCTATCCCACCAAAAATAAAATTTAAAATAGTTTCAGAGTCTGAGTGAAGTCTGATATCTCGACTGTGGGCATCTGGGAATGTGAAGACATCTCAGTCCCAATGATGAATACTGCCCCCCCCCATGTTTGTCAACGCCACTATGGACTAACAAGCACCTGCATCACTGTGGCCATTCTGCCTTTCAGCTCAATCAACACTAAAGAGACGCTGTAAGTTTTCAAAATGCATAGTGCAAACGTACCACTTTCATTTTAGCGGCTTACCATATCGCAAAACCATTGCAGAATTTTGTTCTTATAGACATGTCAGCTTTCAAGACTGACTTACTCCTGTTTTTAGTTTATTATATGGGCTTAAGAGCTGGCAAAGTTTTCAAAACTAATTTCTATCTGTGTAATCTGGTAGGTAGGCATGTTTTAAAGACAAATTGCTTCCTTTCTAGAGGAGTCTCTTCACATAATATAAAATTCTAGATTGTAGGGTCTATTTTCTGGATTTGAAGCACTTCAAAAATTTATTAGGAGGTGTGGTTGTCTTGGATAATACCATAACAAGATAGAGGAACCGCTTGTATGTAATAAATCTGAATGTTCAGGGTAGTTTTGCAGTAGCCTAAGTGCAATGCATCATTACCCCCAAGGCTCTACCTTTTCCAATTTATGTGCATTCTCCTGGTTGAATCAAATTGATGAAAAGCCTATTTTCTCAGAACATAACAAACCAACATGAACCTTTCTAGGACTGCAAATATATTTAAGGAAATATATAAATCATTGCTTGTCAAAGAGTAAGGCTAATTTAAGCTCACTATCTGGAAACCCTTAAAGACTTTCTGTTTTTTCCTTTCAGTCACTGTCTGTAAAGTAAGGTACCTCATTAATGAAGTTTAATCAGTTCTTAGCAATTCAAAGCTATAAAATAGTCTAAGTAGCAACAGCTTTGAAGGCAAAGAGTGGAATAGTAAGACCTTTCTAATCCCCCCCCTGTTTATAATCCATGAAGATATGTTCTCAAAAAGTGAATTGAAATTGCTTTTGTGAAAGGTGTATAATTCTTTTTAGCAATGCTCATGAGCCATTCAATATTTGGGATAGAGTAATTAATGAGTTTGTGTAAACTTTAAAACAAACTATATGCGAACAGTGATCAATTAACATTTCTGCTGAGTATCATCAGATTTGCTATATTTTCTCTTTGTCTTTTTACCTTGTTTGGGAAAATAAACATATGTTTCATTTAATATTAGGGTATTTGACTGGACATCAAAAATTTTGCTGTGGCTGATTCACTGTAAATTTGAAATGACATGATCCCTTGCTTAGTGTATTTATCCCCACTGTCAACTATCTGACTCAACCAGGCATATCATAGGTATTTTGTATTGTCGGGATGAAAGTGTATTTAGTACTATCATTCAATCATTTCTTCTTCCAAGAGGCAACAATTGTGGTGCCACTATATGCCAGTAGTAATTTGAAAGATCCATGTTCTCATCCCAATGGTGTCCACAGGGCAGCAGGTACAAAGACTCTGGGCTCTCTATTCTTTCTGGTGTGTGGAAATAACCAGGAGGGAAATAGGATGATGAAATTCAGCTACTGAACTATCATCTGGAAACAGTATTTTAAGTATGCATGAAACTATATTGCTTAATTATCACACATATCAACATATCAGATAAATATGCATATATACAGATGGTCCCAACTTAGGATGTTTCAACTTATGATTTTTGACTTTATAATGGTTTGAAGTCATATGCATTTAATTGAAACCAGACTTTGAATTTTAAATTTTGATCTTTACGCAGGCTAGTGACATGTGGTATGACCCTGCCTCATGGCGGTGGGCAGTGGCAGGAAGCCACAGCTAACCATCAGGCACGCGATCACGAAGGTGAAGAATCAATATACTTACAACCATTCTGTGTCTCACAGTACAGGACTCAATAAATTACATGAGATATTCAACACTTTATAGACTTTATAGACCTTGTGTTAGATGATTTTGCCCACTGTAAGTTAAGTATTCTGAGCATGTTTAAAGTAGGCTAGAGTAGGAGCACCTAGATTTAAGCGTCAGACTTTAGCTCAGGTCATGATCTCATGTTTTGTGTGTTTGAAACCTGCATTGGGTTCTGTGTTGACAGCTCAGAGCCTGGAGTCTGCTTTGGATTCTGTGTCTCCCCCTCTCTCTGCCCCTCCCATGCTCATGCTTTGTTTCTGTCTCTCAGTAATAAATAAAAACAAACAACCAAAAACAGAATGTTAAAGTAGGATAGAATAAGTTATGATGTTCAGTAGGTGAGGTGTACTAAATGCATTTTGACATATTTTCAACTTACAATGGGTTCATCAGCATGTAATACTGTTGTAAATTGAAAAAGATTACGTGTGTGTGTGCATGTACATTCATATATGCTTTAGTTCAAATGTGTTTATAAACAACTGCTTCAGATATAGTCACCTTAGAAATCTGTGTTCATCCTTGATTCATTCTTTTTTCCTACATTATTATGATGGTAATTCCACTTAATGCTATTCAATGACAGACCTTCTCATGGTCTCTTTCTAAACTATTTCAGTGTCTTACTAATTACTCTCCTCAACTTTAGTTCATTTGTCTATTCAAACTTATCCCCTACCCCTCTCACACACACATTCACACAGACACACACACACACACACACACACACACACACACACACACGCACACACATTGAAGTCATTTTAATAAAACATAGATATGACCATATCATCCTGCTACTTAAAAACTCTTATTCCCCGATAAGCTAAAATTTAAATACTTTAGCACCACCAAACTCAATTCTAACAAATGTCTCCAGATATAACTGTGACTATTATTTTGTCCCTCTCAACTTCTAACACACACATATTTCCATTCTTCTATAAATATGTTGTACGTCACAGACATGGGAATGTTAATATTCTCTAATCCTTATTTATCTGATGAATAATAACTGTATTTTAAGCACCATCCCTGGGGAAAAAAATCTTCTTTTAAGACAGTATTAAAGGTTTTTTATCTGTTCTCCCACAAATAATTTATGGGTTAACTCACTCAATCAGTCTATCTGTTATACATTCACTATTTATGATAGGCCTACAAAGTGTCAAACACTGTAAAAACTAAGTTCTAGCAAAAACTGTAGTATCAAACAAAAAATATGAGGTTTTTGTCTTCTTGGAGCTTAGAATAAAATAAAGAAAGCCCATAAGCAATTTAGCAAACAAAAAATAATCATTGAAAATAATAATAAGTGTGGGGCACCTGTGTGGCTCAGTTGGTTAAGCATCCCACTTCGGCTCAGGACATGATCTCATGGTTCGTGGGTTCAAGACCTGCATCAGGCTCTGTGCTGACAGCTAGATTAGAGCCTGGAGTCTGCTTCAGATTCTGTCTCCCTCTCTCTCTCTGACCCTCCCCTGCTCGTGCTGTCTCTCTCTGTCTCTCAAAAATAAATTTAAAAAAACATTAAAAAAGTAAATAATAATAAGTGCTATATAGAAAAAGAACAGGGTGACAGACACAAAATGGGGCAAAGGGAGAATCCACATGAGACTGAGAGAGTTAGGCTACTCTATGTTCATGCTGCTTGAGTCAGGAATCAAAACTGGTGCAGCAGGAGCAAAATTTCCAGAGGGAAGAATGTCTGATATAAAAAGGGAGAAGATGCAGGATCTGACGCAGGGAGGCCCCATGGACGTTAGAATTTACCCCAGGGCAAATGGATCTTATTTGAAAGTGAAGGAGAGACAATGAAGGTCAAGAAGATAATTTCTTTAAAAACTTATCTGGTGGACACCTGTGTGGCTCAGTTGAGTGTCTGACTTCAGCTCAGGTCATAATCTCACAGTTCTTATTTTTAAGCCCTGATCAGGCTCTGTGCTGATAGCTCATAGCATGGAGTCTGCTTTAGACTCTGTGTCTCTCTCTTTCTCTGTCCCTACCCCATTCACACTCTCTTTGTCCCTCAAAAATGAATAAAAATTAAAAAGAAAAAAAACTAACATGGCTACCATACAGAAAACAGGCTAACTGGGAGCAAAACCAGAAGCCAGCAACTAGTCAGGAGGCAACTGCAGTCCTGTAAGATGATGATGCTAACTTTGGCTAAGCAGGCTGAAGGCAGAAGAGATGAAAAGAAGGGGGCAAAGTGGCGCTCACACTGAGCGATGAAAGTTGACTGAATTAAACTGAATTCAGAGACTAGTAAACAGACAAATTAAATATAGAGATCAGGAGTGAAATTCAAAAAATTAAAATGAACTTTTATCCTAAGTTCATTTTAAATATTCTTGAGCTTCAGAGATGTCAGCAGAAAGCAGAAATACTCAGATGGAACTGCTTTGGTCCTTTCTGTGTTTAGACAAAAAAAAATTAGACACAAGCAGGGAAACTACCTCTGTTTTAGTTCATGAGTTAGATATATTACTTTGAATATGTTTTATAGTATGATGAGTTAGATTCATCGTGTACCTTGTGCTGAGAGAACTTTGGACAGCCAAGAAGCCCTCACTTAGACAAGGGGGATAATGTATCCCTAAAGTGAAAGTGCGATGTGTTTTGATTATGTGAGTTAAATCAGTACAAAGCTGCTGAGCCCAGCTAGAGTTAGAAGCAGTCCAACGAAGAGGATTACAGAGGCTTTAAGAAAAGCTTACAGGTTTTTTTCCCCCATTTTTTAATGTTTTTATTTTTTATTTTTGAGAGAGACAGAGTATGAGCAGGGGAGGGGCAGAGAGAGAAGGAGACAGAATCTGAAGCATGCTCAAGGCTCTGAGCTGTCAGCACACAGCCTGACTCAGGGCTCAAACTCAGGAACAGTGAGATCATGACCTGAGCTGAAGTCAGACGTCTGACTGACTGAGCCACCTAGGCTCCCTGAAAAGCTTATAGTTTTAATAGAGTTGTTCAGAGTATGTCAAAGAATATGTGCCCATGTAGTTCTAATATGTCCTTACTGAAAGCACATACTTTTAGGTTTATTTCAAGTTAGTTGTAACTAGTGTTGCTGGGAAGAAACAATAATTGTTAGGTAAATAAACTACTGCCCTGTTCTGAGAAAGTTTCCCTGCAAGGTCAGTCCTGAAAGTGATCTGCTGCACTTTCAATGTGAGGTGCGTTTCTTGGTCCACACTGGCCTCTCCAGAAGGCATATTCCCCCATAGGAGCAACCACAGGGCCTCTCTTACCTTAATTCACTTCTGAAGCATGACTGCCTATCTTGCTGATGGGCTTTCCAGTGTGGCCCTCCCCAACTGAGTGAATTTTGCAAATAACCATGGCCTGTATTTTAATTTCATCATCTATATTTGGTTAAACTGAACACAGTCATTTTCTCCTACCATTGAAATAAATAGGCAAACAGAAGCTTAATTTCATTTACTGGAGAAAACTGTCACATGTGCTTTTTAGAGAACACCTAAGAAACTAGATACATTCATTTGAATATGTTTTATAGTATTGTATATTCTCTTAGAAAACATGGCTTTTCAATCACAAGTTAACACTTTAGTCAGAAAGGCTGTATAAATCCTAGTTACAAAAAATAACAGTGCTTTACCCAAATAGCAGGTGCATAATTATGGAAAAACAAGGAAACTATGAAGAGTTAGGACAATTTTATCTTTGATGATAGCTCCCAATGTCAAGAGTGACTGTCAGTAAGAAGCTTAGGGGCTCTGCCTTTTGATCAACAAGGCTCCCATGATTAGGGTTGGTTCACTCTTACTAGACAGACAAGCTGATGAAATTTAGGGCAATGTCGACAGACACCCCAAAGCAGCTGATTCCTGTCTAGCTGGGAACTGATCAGTCCCAGACATTTGCATGGCCTGGGCCAAGAGCACAGGTGGAGGCTCACTTATTAACAGTCTAAATAAACAAAGTTCTAAATTGAGCCAACAATCTACTTAATAATTATGCTTTCTCCCTATCTGGATAAAATATATTGTCGTAATGTCAAAATTTCTATTTTTTATTTCACCTTTTACTCTTTTCTGAGCTTTGCATGCATATTTTTTTATTTCTCAGTTATACTCATTCCCAGTGACTTAAATGTAGCATTATTCAGAGGGCAAAAATCTGAATACATTCTAATCAAAATTAATATACTTAGTTAAAAATCAATCAAAATTATTCTTACTGTTTAAAATGTTTTCTTCCAGGGGTGCCTGTGTGGCTCAAATGTTTGTGTCTATCTCTTGATTTCAGCTCAGGTTATGACCTCATAGTGTGTGGGCTCAAGCCCCTCACTAGGCTCTGCATTGATGACATGGAATCTGCTTTGGATTCTCTCACCCTCTCTCTCTGTCCTTCACCTGCGTGTGCTCCCTCTCTCTCGCAAAATAAATAAACTTTAAAATTTTAAAAAATATTTTCTTCTAAAATATTCAAAATTTTCTATTCATTTTCATAGGTGACATAAATTATAAGTGAGGAACATAAAAAGTTAAGTAAAATTATTCATATGAAGTTTAATTTCATGTAATTAAGACTAAAATAAATATAATTATTTTCTAAAGATTAAACTGTGATTCTAACATTAATTATATATCTAGTTGCCAACGTAAAAATTAGTAACACCCTTTATTTACCTTTACTTAGGTGCTGCCAAACTTTCTATGAAAACAAACTGTAAATATTTTCAGGCCAGGGCTAGTGAGCTCTATTACAACTACTCAACTCTGTCACGTAACATGAAAGTAGTGTGGATTATTCCTACATGAGTGAGAATGGCTGTCTTACCCAAAGAGACTACTTCTGGGCAGACAGCCGGCAGGATTTTGCCTGTGGGACATAGTTTGCTAAACCCTGGTTTAGAATTACATGTGTACAAACATACGACTCATTCGAATCATCTAATATTGGGATGTTTCTCTAGCCATCATATGCTGCTGTTGAAATGCCACATTAACTTATGAGGACTTTCAGAGCCACAAACTGGGACATAAAGAGTGAAAAGAAAATAAATGGGAGAGTCTCTTACAATCATAGTGCTGAAATGAAGGATTTGACAAGGAAATTAATTTGACTTTTCTCTTATAAGCACTGAGGCTATTCAAATCCTTTCAGTCTGTCTCTGATGGAGGGGCTGCAAACCTGAAAATCTTCATGGTATTAGAAGCAAGTTCAGTTTTGTTTAAGCATGTATTCTAGAGAGGGAGAGTGTTTTCCCTGAAGGGCGCGGGTCATGTTATGGGTAAAACTGTGTCAGCCCTAACAAGCAAATCCTGAGGGACCGAGCTTCCCATGTGATTGTTAACAAATCTGGTTTTGTGTGTGGGTGTGTGTACTCTCCTTCTCACCTGCAAGTGGGCTCAGCAGAGATTAACATATTTCCAGAAAACCCCCTAATAGGACTTTGACCATATTTTGGTTCTTCCATGTTATCTGTGTGACCCAGAGAGTGTCCCCTAGAATCCATGGGCACCCCCAAAACAACTTAAACATCACTTGTGCTGATTAAATGTGCACAACAACCTTATAATTCATTCTGGAAAATAATAAGAATTCAATATCTATTTGTTAAAACAGATACGTGCATTCTCCAATTCATCTTTAAAAGCTGACAGATTAGCTTTCTCCAAACACCATGGGTTTCAGAAGAGCAGTGTGGAGAAAATAAATATGAGACCATAATTGTAACAGAAACTCAGGTTCTTTCATTTGAAAATATAATTAAGCGTACCTGATCTAAAAACAGATTATGTGCTATCAGTGTGCGGCATGTTATGCACGCTCCTCATAACACTCCGGGCCTGTTACAGTGGATTTCTAGTGACGGCTGTGGTTCAAACCGCACTCCAAGCTGACACGATCTCAAACAGCTGCTGTGAGTAAAGAACCACCGTGATACCGTGCCATAGGGCACGACAGCACCTAAGGAGAGAATGCCACCCAACTGAAGTTCTTCATTAAAGGCCAAAATGTATGTAAAATCATTTAAAATTATTCTTGAGATGAAACTGACTTTAAGTTCAAACGTGGTATCTGTCCAGCTTAAGACTACCTTTCCTCTTAAATATGTAGATGTAATACGAGAACCAGATCTCACCACTGGTAATGGTGGCTACCAGTTCCTGAAACCTCCTGCCTTGAAGCAAAGGGAACTTCACGACATGCCAAAGACCAAACCAGTTGCCACCTCATCCATTGTCTTCTTCGATGTTAAAAACTATCAATTATCAGTTTCAGAAATTGAGGTTTGGAAAGTTTAATTTATTTATGTAAAGATCAAGGATACTAATCCACATCTGTCTAAATCAAAAACCCACCCCTCATAGCCCAGTATTATAAAGCAATCACTGACCTGAATCAATGAGATAGGTTCTAATTATCATCTCTAGCCACTAGTGAGAGCAGAGCTAGCCTCAAATTCAGTGGGTAGTGGTCAGAGACATTCTCTCTGCCCCTTCTAATACCCTCCCTATTTCTTTAACTCTGTGGTCTCATTTCTCCCAGTTTTCAATGTGTTCCATGCAAACAAATACAGATTCTTGTTTGGCTTTCTGGGTGGAACAGTCTCACTAAATTGTTATTTTCTTAGCGTGTTGCTCCTTCCTGATTTGTAAGCAACCAGGTAGGTTCCCTCCAGTTTGTTTTTATAAAGGGCTCCAGAAGACTTTAATATTCCTTGGAGATACAAAGAGACAAATGACTAACAGTGGAATTAAGGGAAGAGTGATGAGATAAGGGCAAAATTTGTGAAAAGTATGATTTCTTGATGTACCTGTATTATATATGAATTATGCAGTGCGCTTATTTTTACAAGGCAGAAACCAAATTTTCCCTTATACTAGGCACCTAACAGATGTTTTGAGTACAGAAAAAAGAGTTCCTCTTCTTGATATCTTAAAAGCTTGACAACTTTAGTGCTATGAATGGTGTGTGCCATACTTCCAGATGGCTTATCATTATGGGTAACCTTCTTACTCCTAAGATTGAGGCTACTCAAATTAAACAAATCTGTAACTAATTACAGTATTTTGCAAGCAAGGTAAGCTGTAAATGCTATACCTGCAGATTAAAAAGTGAAGAACTAGCAATAAAAATTTTTGCCATTGTTTCTAGTATTTTAAAAAAGGCTATGCAATCTGAAATTTAAGTCAGATTTTTGATTTAATATCTATTAATTCCATGTTAGGCAGCATTATTCCCCAAACTAGTGATGATCAGATGGATAATGTGACAAGTTCTCTCAATTGTGTCTTTCAATTTGAGAAAGTGTGGCCTCTCATGTGTCATTATAAAGGGCACCTTTAATTCCCTTTCCCGTACCTTCTCAGTATTTACATTAGTAACATTGCACCATAATTGTATTTTATAAAACCCAAGACTCATTTAAATGCCTGAAAATTATGCCAAAGGGATTTCATTTACCACTGGCTGTGTAGGGGATAGAGTTATACAACCCCTATTAATGCTAATGGGAGTTCATGAATAAATCTTCAAAAATACAGAGAAAAAAATGTATCCCAAGAAGGACATGAAATGAAGACAATAGGCTCACCAGAGCAAAATTAAATGGCAGTCTGATTTTCTGAGCTAATTCCCCATAAAAATAGAAGTTACTTGCACTTAAAATCACTTAAGAACAGTAATTTCTTTAGTAAGAATTCACATATCTCTTTGACAACTTAATGCACATAATTTGCATAAAGAATAAGTTTTTATTATTGACCATTGTCTATAGCTTTCCAATATAGAATGACCTGAGGACATTTTATATAATATACAGTTTCATGTGTCACTGAATGACTATATAGATGATAAAATACACATTTAGAAATAAATCACCATGAAATTATACAGTTGTAGTTGTAATACCACATATTGGAATGTACTATCCATGTGAACTTCCATAGATACTTGAAGAGTAACATTTTTATATTGCTCATTGGCAAATGGTTCAGTCATTTTTTTTAAAGAATTTGGTGTCCATATTTTAAAACTAAAATATGATTATAAAGAGTATACAAGTCATTCTGATTAGGTTTTCAATAGGTTAAAAAAAACTCAGGGGGTCCTGGGTGCCTCAGTCAGTTGAACATTCAACTCTTGATTTTGGCTCAGGTCATGAAGACTGAGCCCTGTATTGTGCTCCTTATTTGAGCCTACTAAGATTCTCTTTCCCCCTCCCTCTGCCTCTCTTCTCACTCACATGCTTCCTCTCTCTAAAATAAAAATAAATAAATAAATAAATGAATAAAATAAAAAATGATAAATTTAAGATTTAAACTTTTTATGTTAGATGATTCTTTTATTTGTTTATATGTTTGTTTGGACATAGAATTAACTAGTTTTCATGGAGCAACTGAAACTCTTTTTATAAATGATTTTGGTGTTTTAATATTTTAACAGAGTTGTCTCCCTATACAATAAAAATGGAAGTATAAGTATATTCAATGTCAAATTTATGTATCCTAAATAATCAAATTTTGTTGAGATTGGTTCTATATAAATTTATTAGCCTTTACTAAAATTATATATTATAAATATTTCAATAAAAAAGTCTGACTTTTGAATATAGAATATCTTTTGCTACAAAATGTTTGAGTCAATGAATATCTCTCCAAGCCATGGATGGCTTAACATTTCAATTCTTAAGACTATATGTAGACTCTTTTCTTATTCACCTTTCTTTAGGAGACAGGGGTTTACTACATGGTACCTCAACTTTTTTTCACTTCTACCTGTATTAGTCTCACTTTATTCTTTTGATGACCTCTTCCAGAATTAATTACTTCCATTTGTAGGTGATGAAATGAGTAAGAACTCTATTTCAATGTAGGCACAAATATAAGCATGGTCTTTCCCCTTTACTTGAACTCAGAACTAAGACTCTTGATTCTTATTTTTTTATATTCTAGTCCCAGAAGTAGTTGTCACTGGAGCAATTGTCTGCAAGTAGTCTAATGCTTTCTAGCAGTAGTCTACAATAGGGGTCTACCTTCTCCAGGACATCTCACAAGATGAATTTAAATATGTATTAAATTAAGAGGCATTCTGTCAAATAAGTTTAAATGCATTTTATTTTCAGATAACCTATATGACATGATTTTTTTCCTTAAAAACAATGCCTCCCCTCCAAATAAATCAAGGTCAAAATAAACGAAGAGATCGCGATGACATCAGTCCCATCTGTCCAAGTCTTGATGTTGTGTGGATGAAAAGCAGCAGTCAGTTATGATAGATGATAGGTGACACATCCAACCTAATAGACAAAGTCATTAACACTTTTCCATTTCTAAACATCCTTAAAGATAATCATATATGCAGTCACACCATCCTCACAATCATCCAGCAGAACAGCCACATCATCTGGATTAAGGTTTTCATAGAGAATGGTAGTTTTTGAAATTAGCAAGAATGTGCTTGATTTCTTCTGCAGCCCGTCATAAAAGGTTTTACGCTTTCTGTTCTCTGTTCTTCCAAGTCCGGTGCCTTTGGTTTATTACATGTAATCTTTGATGTACTTCTTGTGGGCTTCTTTTGTGAAGCTGGTTTCTCACAAGTGATGGTTCATGACAGTATCAACACCCAAAAATTACTGTGCTTTAGTACCTTTGCCTCTGGGGCCTTCAATGGAGGCATTTCTACCAACAAGAAAGTCATCAGTGTTACCCTCTGTCCTACTGACCATCTTCCTCTCCACCTCCAGGCACAGCCTCTCTGTGATCTCCAGGATCTTGTAGATGTCAGAGAACATCTCATCATGGCTGAAGAGGTCCTGGTAGATGATCGTGACTACAGCTGTAGAGAGACTGCAAGTGGCACTAGCTTGGCAAGAGCTGGGAGCTCTGAGCGAAGTGGTACACCCCATGGGCAGCAGTGGGGGAGGGAGAAGCAATGCACCTCAACTTCTAAATCTTATGTCTATAAATCAATTAATAAATCATTTATGAACAAGATCAGGTGTAGAGGAGCTTTATTAAAATATATCTGTCAAGATGATATTATAACTATTTTAAATCACAGCTATAACAGCCAAACAAAATATTTCAACTGTAAGAACACAGTACATATACAATATATTTTAGATTGGTATTCGTTAAAACATTATTTGAACTTTTTAACATAAATGTAACTTAACATTGCATATAAATATTAGCTTTTTTAAATTTATTAATTTTGGGGCACCTGGGTGGCTCAGTCGGTTAAGCATCTGGCTTTGGCTTAGGTCATGATCTCTGGGTTCCTGGGTTCAAGCCCTGCATCAGGCTCTGCTGACAGCTAGCTCAAAGCCTGGAGCCTGCTTTGGATTCTGTATCTCCCTCTCTCTATGACCCTGCCCTCTTCATGCGGTCTCTCTCTGTCTCTCAAAAATAAATATAAGACATTAAAAATTAATAAAAAGAATTTAAAATTTATTAATTTTTAGAGAGAGAGAGTGCATGTGAGCTCAGGCAAGGGGAGGGCAGACAGAGGGGGAGAGACAGAGAATCCCAGGCAAGCTCCCCACTCTCAGCACAGAACCCAGTACAGGGCTGGAACCCACAAACCATGAGACCATGATCTGAGCCACAATCAAGAGTTGGTATCCTTAATGAATACAGATGCAAAAATACTCAACAAGACACTGGCAAATTGAATTCAACAGCATATTAAAAAAAATTATCCATCATGATCAAGTGCGATTCATTCCTGGGTTACAGGGCTGGTTCAGTTTTCACAAATCGATCAATGTGATACATCACATTAACAAAAGAAAAGATAAAAACCATATGATCCTGTTGATAGATGCAGAAAAAGCATTTGACAGTCGGAATAGAAGGAACTTACGTAAACATTATAAAAGCTGCTTATGAAAAGGCCACAGCTAATACCATCCTTAATGGAGAAAAACTGAGAGCTTTCCCCCTGAGTTCAGGAACATGACAGGGGTGTCCATTCTCACCACTGTTGTTTAACATAGTACTGGAAGTCCTAGCATCAGCAATCAGACAACAAAAGGAAATAAAAGGCATAAAATTGGCAAAGAAGAAGCCAAACTCTCACTTTTGGCAGATGACATGATACTCTATGGAAACCCTGGCAGACCCCACCAGAAGCCTTCTAGAACTGATCAATGAATTCAGTAAAGTTGCAAGGTACAAAATCAATGTACAAAAATCAGTTGCATTCCTATACACCAATAATGAAGCAGTGAAAAGAGAAATCAAGAAACTGATCCCATTCACGACTGCACGAAAAACCATAAAATACCTAGCAGTAAACCTAACCAAGGATGTAAAAGACATATATGATGAAAACTATAGAAAACTTAGGAAAGAGATTGAAGAAGACACAAAGAAATGGAAAATTACTCCATGCTTATGGATTGGAAGAATAAACATTGTAAAAATGTCATTACTACCCAAAGCAATCTACACATTCAATGCAATCCCCATCAAAATTGCACCAGCCTTCTTCTCAAAGGTAGAACAAGCTATCCTCAAATTCATATGGAACCACAAAAGACCCCGAATAGCCAGAGTAATATTGAAGAAGAAAACCAAAATGGAAGGCATCACAATCCCAGACTTTAGCCTCTACTACAACACTGTCATCATCAAGACAGTATGGTATTGGCACAAAAACAGACACATAGACCAATGGAATAGAGAACCCAGAACTGGGCCCACAAATGTATGGCCAATTAATTTTTGACAAAGCAGGAAAGAGTATCCAATGGAAAAAAAAGACTGCCTCTTTAGCAGATGGTGCTGGGAGAACTGGACGGCAACATGCAGAAGAATGAAATTAGACCACTTTCTTACACCATACACAAAAATAAACTCAAAATGGATGAAGGACCTGAATGTGAGACAGGAATCCATCAAAACCCTCCAGGAGAAAGTAGGAAACAGCCTCCTTGACCTCAACCACAGCAATTTCCTACTTGACACATCCCCAAAGGCAAGGGAATCAAGAGCAAAAATGAACTCTTGGGACTTCATCAAGATAAAAAGCTTCTGCACTGCAAAGGAAACAATCAAGAAAACTAATAGGCAACCAACAGAATGGGAAAAAATAGTGGCAAATGACATATCAGATAAAGGGCTAGTATCCAAAATCTACAAGGAACTCACCAAACTCCACACCCAAAAAGCAAATAACCCAGTGAAGAAATGGGCAGAAGACATGAACAGACACTTCTCCAAAGAGGACATCCACATGGCC